>NC_142983.1:7837142-8138571 GCF_061535395.1 Colias eurytheme
AAATATGTCATAAATTACATATAATATTATGAACTATTAGGAAGTTACATCGTGTCTAGTCATATTATTTAAAATCTGAATTTACTGCGTAGTTATATGTATATCGTTTCCTTTTATAACGAATTCTAAATAATATCAAATATTGTTTTGCTAGATCGTTCGTTGTATAATTTACATAAGTATAATATATAACTTCGCGTCGACCTTGAATTTTATCAAACATAATATAAACAAAATGCACCAATTCCATTATATAATGTAATTAATTATCCAAAGTCTTATTTACACCTTTCACTATCTTATCAGCATTGTTACACTCCAACATTGATAAAACTTATCACATTTCGTATTACTGATATGACGAGTTAAAAGATTACCTACATTTTTAGCAAAGCTCTCCATTATGATAGTTACTTATACAAATTATGGGTAGATACTATGTAGGTACATTATATTATAGACACCATCTAGAAGCATTCCGTCGCCAATATTAATTTAGTTTATTTTCACATTGCACTATATTTAAACCACAATTTATTCATTTTATTAAATGTCGTAACTATTCCCTAACAAGATTATTGAAATTCTTGGGAGCATGTCGAGTCGAAATATATTTTAGTTAATAATAAAATTACCCTGCGGACTACGCTTGGACAGATTTTAATTTACATTCATTTTAATCTGACTTGCGAATTCTGGACACGAAAGCGCGGTTATAATCTGATAAAGAGTTCGTTTGTTATTTAAATCATTATGATATTTTTTACTTTGTGATTACACAATATTTCTTAATACGTGAAATAATATCAATCATAAAGTGTCATGAAATATCTACCAAAGTCCATGGTAGGATTTAACACATAAAATGCATGTTCATCTTATCAAACAGACAAATATTATCTCTAAAATAAATAATTCAAAGAATTACCTCAAAATTATAGGTTTAAACAATAACCAACAATATCTATTGTTGCGAAATACAATAACATGGCAACGGAGATAAGAAGTGAAATTACTTACGCGTTATCAAAAATATTTTTTAATGTTTATAAATTTACATATAGATTGCATTTATAGAAATTCGCTAATGTGTTTATAAGCAAGTTTGCAATATCACTTGATATGGCGGAGTTGACATAAACTTTGCAGGGTTATCGCGGTATGGCAAACGGTCGGTTAACATATCTGCGTTGATAGTGTTATCAGTTATTTTTGTATCGAATATAACTCATAGTATGCA
Organism: Colias eurytheme; assembly: GCF_061535395.1. Classification (NCBI taxonomy): domain Eukaryota; kingdom Metazoa; phylum Arthropoda; class Insecta; order Lepidoptera; family Pieridae; genus Colias; species Colias eurytheme. The sequence goes on from NC_142983.1 coordinate 7,838,383, forward strand.
AGCCGGAGCAAGTTTGTTGCAGGGCTCGTATATTTTAAATTTTAATGTAGGTAGTTATGTTGATTAATTGAGGTTTCATATCTCAATCGTAAACAAATTGGAGTAGCTAGACACTACAATATGCTTTTATATTTATCTGGTGCGTAATTGAGAAAGATGCCTATTATTTACAATAAAATGCTTTCGAAATAAATAAAAAGGCTTATATTATCCATACACATTATAATTAATAATAATAATATTGTAATTCTTCCTGAACACTTATGAATGTGAACAAACATCGTTAGATCATACAAGTCATTGAAAACAAACGGTAATATGTTATTTATAGAACCATTAAAACAATTAATCGCTACACGACACCGATATAGGAAAAGCGTTAAGATTTGCATACATTAAGCTAGAACACAAGGTTGAATTTGTTTCTATTTCATATTTTATGCTTCCGCTTGATTTATGGGCTATTATTGTTTTATTAAGCCTTGCTGTAAACATTAACAAAAAATGTAACATTTTATAGGCGGTACCATATCTAAAGTCAAACACATTCTAGTGTTAGTAATCTTATCGTAAGATAAAGATGTAAACATCATATCATTCAGTGCATTTACATTTACTCTGCTTTAAAAAGATCCAATCATTTTCAATTCCTCGTTTTATGGATTCTGTATTACCTTCGCACAGTCTCTATACAACACACCTCGAGAACGCTAACAAAGTTCGCATTCAAAAGTTTATAATAATTTCTGGTCTGGTTGAAATAGCAAGTAACAGTTGGAAATGTTATTGTTTGCGCAGCCGGGTTATGGAATTTTTGCACGTATATATACGTATGTATACACACTCACAGTTTTATATTTACGGGTAAGACGATAATTACGGCTGCAATGTCACATTCGTTATGTTCTTTATTATAATTTACTTTATATTTTACTGCAGCGTTGTCAACATGGTCGTGATTATTAAAAAAATTCAAAAGGTGTGAGCTTTAATGTAGGAATGTTTCTGCATGTAGTACCTTAATGCAGTTCCAGAATAGTTTCAATTTTATTTTACTTAAATTAGAAACTAATTGCAAGTAGTAACATTGCAGAATATGTAGACTGTAGGTGTAGGTTAAATAACAAAAGTATTTCTTTCAAACAAAAATAATATTCATACCTACATAATGTTACCTAATAATTAATGTTCTGAAAATTTAATAGTTTTGTTCAGCATAAAATCTTATATGTAATTCAAACAAAACTTATTCAAAAGATTACCGCACCACATATCTTATATTTGATTATATACGAGCTACTTCTAGACATATTGGCGTTCCCGATCGAGTTTCAGCTGATATCAAGCAATTAATTCACAACAGCGATCCATTGTTTACCCAGCCGCAAGGGATTAGATTAGACTTGAAGAGATACTTAGACGAAGAATCAAACGATTTCACTTGGAGCGAATGTTTATCTTTTATGAAGATGTTTTATTCTTGCTTGTATATACCCTTTCCGCCCACGGTTTCGCCCGCTTAGTCTTAAACCTAATAAATTATGTACCTTCCACTTGAATCTATTAAAAAAATCGCATCAATAAGTTGAGTAGTTTTAAAGATTTAAGCATACATAGAGACATATAGGGACAGAGAAAGCGACTTGTTTTATACTTTGTAGTGAAGTTGTAAGATTGGCGTTTCAAGACGTTATTTTGATGCAATATTCAGGTGTAAAGAACCAAGAATACATTGTTATGTATGATACAAAAGTAACACATTTCGTTAGGTATGTTATATCAATGATACATATTGTTTACTCAGCTGTGACACGCACGTGGTGAAGCATGTGTGTTTTCCGACTGTTTTATATACTCGTCGCCATATTGCTATCTTGTAAGATTCTTATGATAATAATATATTTTATTTTGAAATTTTTTGTGATAATCTTTACTTTTTTGTTAATGTTTAATATATAATATATAACATATTAATAAAGAAATGGTGATTATATCGCTTTACGTATTCATAAATCTTGCAAATCTTATTTATATGTCATGGAAAATGATATACCTGCTAGATTTAAATAATAATGTAATCGTATATACGACAAAATATTAATATATTTTAAGTCATATACTATTAAAAAGGATATTGAGAATTGTTACTGTCTAATTACATCCAACTGCATGACTATGATAAATCGCTTTGGAGGTATTTAAATTTGAGTGCCTATGTATTATCAAAATAATTATTCCACGAATGACTAAAGCAAAAACCTATTTATATAGGATTACCACTCAGCCTCAGTACCTACTCAGACTAAAAAAGACTAGACGAATTCGTACTAATTAATCTCATTAGCGATAGCTAATTGGCACTAATTCTGATTTCAGAACTTCGCAATCACAGTCAGCTTTGTGGCAACTGCGCTAAGTGTATTTAAACTATTTTAAAGTAAATTATTAAACATCGTTATTTACCCATTGCTCATGAGTCATGAGTAAGTACGCCTTGACCTACATCAATCAGTTTATTTGTTTGTATATTATTTTATGCGTGGACAAAGGAGTTATTTAAAAGCAATAAATAATTGATAAACTTGATTAATTTATTTATCCATCGAGCTGTCTTTCGAGTCGAGTTATTGCGTTAAATCTAAACTTTAAAACCGTCGGATTTATATTTATAAAAACACATGCGAAGCGTAAAGCGAGTAGCCATTATCTAGTAGCACTAATGACATTACTTGAATGGGTAGTACTGACATAACAATACAGTTAACGATAAAACCAAGTTAGGATAAGTAGTTTTCCATGTACTAAGCACCCGTCTCGACTGCGGCTAACATATTATTTTCTTTGTGCAAATTATTTTTTGGTACTAGTCTATGTTTGACACAAAATCGTTATATTTATTTTTGTTAGGGCCGATTTTTCAATGCTTGGATAAAACTTATTCGTCGAATAATGTATAAAACTACCATTTTAAAAACGTATTCTAATTGCCCGTATTTGACAGTTTACGTGACATTTTAATATTATCGTGTAATACTTTATTGGACGGATAAGTTTTATCCAAGAATTGAAAAATCGACCCTTGAGGCAATCAATTTTATTCGTTGTATATTTCTGTAATTGACAGAGCACCACTCAATTGTTCCAGAACAGTTTAATAAAAAATAACAGCGCTATGTTTGTGTCGTGTTTGACAGGGAAACTCATCAAAATCCCATCAAAGACCTCACGCCCACTCGCAACGCGTTTAAGAATTTTTACACCCGTTTGAATGTAAATTCTTGTACATTTTCGTCGTAAAGAGATGAGATAGTTCGTTCTGCACTTCATTTTCCTCTGGGGGAATACATTTCACTATTTCTCAAGCAATAAAACGACAAGATTCCGTCTGCTTAAGCAGGTATTATGTAGAGAATTTTCATACAATTTCCACGTGTAGGTAGGATTATGTGTGAAAAGGTTTCGTTAAATTAAAACGGTTGAACTTCTAACAATGTCGCGGAATTTTGCGATGTGCGAAAAGTGGAATTTTCAGGCCTGATACTAATTTACTTATGTAAATATCAAAATTATGAAGCGTGGAATTTTCGCGCCGAATATGATTAGGTATTTGAAAATTCTTCTGTCAGAATTATGATTAACAAATATTATAAGAAAATATGTACAGAAGGTGCAATTTATTTTCGTCAAGATTAACAAATTATACGTTCTATGAATCTCGAGACGCGGTATATCGACATTACGGGGCTGCCACGTTGCTGGAGTAATAAATGTTTGAGATTTACATAAACCACAATCCTTTGACAGTCGAATACTGATGAGGTGCGGACAAGTTACACGCAAGAGTGATGGCTACGATTGTATAAAGCGTCATTTCTTTAGACAATGCTTTGCATTTGCACGATATTGTATTCAAGGCATTTGTATCATAATTATATCGTCCAAATTGAACTATAGGAACGCTGAATGCATTTTCTGTAACAAAGAGCATTAACACGAAGCTCTCAGACAATAGCAAACATGAAACGGAACGTAACGCAACCGTCAGGATAAATGTATCGAACACCGCAAATACCATCCACTTGCAGACTTATTGTTTGGTATGGCGTTGGTGAAAAATTGCTTTTCGTACGCTGTCCCTCTCGGAGCAGAATATAGCCACGTCTGCAGTATGCTCGACCATCTTTAATATCATTTATTGTCAATAAACTCTCTTCCTTCTATACAAAATGGTACCGCTTTGAACTGCATTACATTTCGCCAATATCGCATTCGATATCTTGTTGCGGCTAATTGGATTTGCGGCTAGGTTTCTGCTTTTACATGGCCTTTGCGTTCTCTGCCGAGGGTTCTTTGTATTTAATTTTTATTTGTACGGTACTTACGCCGGCTGCCGACGACGGCGGAATATAATAGGAAACTTTCATTTGCCTAATTAAAAATAAGCCAAGCAGGGGAACAATCTGGATTTATTAAAGTTATTCAACATTAACGTCGGCGACATTTTATATTAAAAGCTCATTTAAAAACAGTCTCAGTAAAGATAGCAAAGACAATGGAAAACGAAGGTTGTCTGTGTGGTGACTGGTGAGTAACTTCCAGTTGTTTATTTTGAGTAAACAAAAGGCTTTATGCACATAATTTTGAGCAATGTATATAGGTTTATGAATAAGACTCTTCTTTCGACATCTTTCGAGGATTAATATTTATCTGTAAAACTTTCAGAAAATTTCTAGAAACAGAATGTTGATTTAACCATTAATCTTAAAAATTGGAGATCACGTGTGTGATTTTCTGCAACATGAAAGTCTTAGGCTGTGTTGATTTAAGTTATATGGAAATATGAGGAACTATTTTCAAGCTAAGAACGAGGCGTCGACAGCCAAGTATGAATATACCTTTATTGAGACCATTTCACTGGCTGCCAAGTTTCTCTACTCTATGTAAATTTAAGTAGGCGTAATTATAGGAAGTAACCATCGCTCGCTCTCGTAACTCGTTAGACATAGCTGTCTGAGCAGACTGCTCATGTTAACTGTCTGTGGAAAGAACTAAACGGTCTTGCATTAAAACACAGACAAGCAGTTACATCACATACGAGAACAAAATGCATGTGTTCGAATGTTTTACGTCGGAACTTTACTGCCACGAATCAGTCGTATAATGTAAAGGCGACGATTGCGAGACGAGTCGTGATCGGATTGAGTAAATAAATAGTCTCCTTTAAAGTGCTCATCAATCTTGCAATATCTGCAGTATGTACACAGTAAATTGTGCAAGTTGTGGCGGTCTTGGTGGGTCGTTGCCCGCGACCTGCAACCTCTCTAAACTTTCCTGAACGCGACACTTAACAATTTAATTGTCACTCATTAGTCCTGAGGCGGCTTCATTCGCACCCTTTTAATTAATGCACAGTGAAATTCATGAAGATTTCACTGTTTTGCGGGTTGTTCGCGCGTGCATTTCGATACGGCTGTATCAATCACGGTCGCCCGTTTCTAGACGAATCAATCACACACGTCCTTTGCAGGCGGTCCTATTAAATCGTTATTTATCATGACATAAAACAACGGGCTGTAGTAATTGCGGCTGTATGCACTTAACATGCATAGTACAGTCAACCTGCATTCTAATTGACTAGAATGTCAATCGAATAAAATAGCAAGGCGACGTTCATTTTAAACTTGGGAAGTTATCAAACGTTAGCTATGCCGGATGGCTGCCCCCGCTCCGTCTCTTGGCAAACTGCAGTGTTCTATACGGCAAATCATATTGAGTTTGTTTGCGTAGGTCATTGCACTTGCTGGGACGTTTTATGTGTTCCTGGTGTCACGACGTCATTCTATTAATAGTATAATAGGAATGCTAACATCGAGCACACTGGAATGCGCAACGTGCTTGCATATTATAACATCCTGCATTACACGTCTAGTGTAGTCTAGTCTACAACATGTTACCGATCAAACGTATTCATGTAACGCATGTTTAACACAACTAAATCATCTGCATCGACTAACAATAGACACGCGATGAGTTGCCGATACAATGCGTAATGAAAATATTTGAGGGTGTACGCGTCATAATATGTTTAATTAAGTTTAGAGCGCAGAAGTAGTAACTCGTTAAACTTTCATTATTATTCGCGTTCACAAATTGTTCGTACGTGAATGAATTTCGCTTCACAATCGATCTCTGCGGCGCTCGTGAGCCTTTGTTTGACTTCGACTCCGAATTCAGCGTAATTGCCTTTCAGCCTTTCATTATTCAACTTTATGCAGTCATTTACTTGGGTTATTACGAAGGGAGAGTTGCTGCGGTAAGTGTCGTGGGTGGACGCATTAATCGTAATATGTAAATGTGGGGAAATGAAATATTGAAATTGCAAGCGTGGTTTTCCTACGAGCTCTAAACAGCCTAGCATTACATTGTTTTCTATTGCGTTACCATTTTATGCGCTGTAACCGCACATTTCTTCCTATTTCCTTTGAGTTAATATATAATATTGATATGGTTTCTTGTCGTTTTAAACGTATCGCGGAACTGGTTGACTGTATGCAAATAAACTATAATTTACTTGAGTGTTGTAAAATAGATAACTAGACAGTTTTCTACAATTACATTAATTATAGATATTTTTGTTATTATTTTAAAAGTAGTGTTGTGAACCATTATTTATACTTCATCACTTAGTATTTAAGTCGTGATTGTTTATTTAAAAGAGCAAGGTTTTCCTGTTGAACATCGCCTCAAGTGTTGCCGTCGAAGATGTAATTTTATCCACACCCGTCTTAGTATTATTTATAATCACATATGTAAATGTGACTTGTTGCCAGCATATTTAACAACATGTATTTAACGACTTACATAAATTATCTTATTTTTATTTTTATGACATATACTTTAAATGATTCTTGAGTTTAATTTTTGAGTTCGCATCTCCAACATGCTAAAGTGCTAAAAGAATTTTCAAATTTTAATAAGTACATAAATTCAAAGCTGTTTTCATTTCTAGCTACAGCTCCTAAGACTGCATACTGTATACTTATCTTCTAAAGAACCTTTAGAACATTTGACACGCAAGAAGCTTTACAAACATTATTGTTACAGATCGAAGACGAGGGTAACCATGGCAACGACGACACCAGGCTCTTCATCCTCTCCACGCTGGCTGGTCAGCACAAGCCGAGGGTGTCCTGCGCGCTATGCAAGGAGACCCTGCACGTGTTCGACCGGTATCCCCTGGTCGATGGGACCTTCTTCCTTAGTCCACGGCAACACACTAGCAGCGCTGTTGAGGTAGGATATGGTTGTTACTAAAACTCGTAAAAGTAAAACTTAGGGAATAGCTATTTCCAAGGATTGTAGAAAACATTAACAACAGTAACACGGCAATGGCATGCTTTATTCGATAACATCTCAAATATTCACGACAAATTGGTTTTCCATAAACTCATTCCAGAAAACTTGCGTAAAATCATTAATTAAAGCTATTTTAATCTTATATATAAAAATGAATCGCAAAATGTGTTGGTAAGCGCATAACTCGAGAACGGCTGAACCGATTTCGATAATTCTTTTTTTATTATATTCCTTGAAGTACGAGGATGGTTTTTACGTAGAGAAAACGTAAATATGTACCACGGGCGAAGCCGGGGCGGACCGCTAGTTACATATATTTATCTACACAATTCATCATTCAACGCTATTCCATCTCCCAAGCTACACATCTACCTCAATGATACACTCGTTAATTAAACATGGGGGGAACAAGACGCGTTTTAAATTGGCGAGCCTCGAAAAGTCTCAAACTTAAATAAGATGTGGCAAAGTTTGTTTTCTACGAAGCGTCCCCCGTGCAATCCATGCGACAAACTTCTCGGCTCGGCGTTGTTTATTCAGCGAATTACAAGAACGAGCTCAAAGATACTTATGTTTGTTTGGAGATGGAATTAGCATTCCCCTCGCATCCATTCGGACTAACCCTTGCACAGGTGACATATTTCAATGGATTATCCCCCTGTAACGATGTATGGAAAGCGAGATGCAATTCTTATAAGATTTCCATGCTAAGATGGAATAACCATGATTTTATAACTGACAACTATTTTTGGCATCAAAAATAGTCCCAAAAAGGATTGACCACCATGCCTATAATAATACCAATAATAATTTTTGCACATTATTTAATGCCTCTCGTTAGTAAATTATACATGGTTTATACTTCTGCGATATTAAAGTAACAGCTTATTGGTTCTTGCATACATGCTTTGAAAAAGTATATTCCCCTAGGTTAAAGGTCGTACGCTTTCCTATGTACGTATGTGTTGCTGCAAGGGACTATTAATTAATTTGCTGTAATTGCAAAATGGCGGATGTATCTTAATTACCAAGATATGAATTACAATATATTTTCAATAGTAACTATTAATAATAGCAACTCAATACTTTAATTAATATCAATTAATTGGTTTTATTTAACACACAGCGCAAAAATATGTTGTTAAAAATAAATAATTAAAAACGTGTATATTTAAAAAAATGTTCTTTTCCAACAAATGACATGATTTTTACATTTTTTAATGTGAACAATAAAAAAATATACTTAATTTTAACTTCGCACTCGAAACTAATTTAAAATCAAATTATAAAAAAAAAGAAATTTATTACAATGTTTATTGATTACAAAATGATAACGAGCTACTTATTATTCCGTAATTTATTTGCTCCTTTTACATTTTTACGTATAAGCGTTTCCTTTCTCATATCTCAACAATTCCTCCAAAAATGTGTACCAAAATAAAATTTCTTCAAATAAAATTGACCCTTATTCCCACAGGTGAAAGTGGAAGGTCGCACGCAATACCTGACCTGCGTGTGCATGGGTTGTCTGGAGCGATGTGACCCAGAGCGCACCATCCGCTGCCGGTTCTGTGGCCAGAAGTGGGACGGCTCATCTTTGGTACTGGGCACTATGTACTCGTATGACATCTTCATGGCCACCCCGTGCTGTGCTGAACGATTGAAGGTGAGGTTTTAATGCCTTATAGAATATTATATGTATGTATCGATAAGACAAATTATCCTGTTACTTGATTTGGCACTTTAACTATTTTTCGTTCAATGTTGTAGATAGTAAATCTCTGATGGTAGTTGTTATATTATTGCCTTCAAATATTGCTAAGACATTTCTATAAGGAGTACTATCATAGACGAAAAATACAATATGTTCTTTGAAACATGTTAGAAAACTCATATCTGCAAAAGACGGCGAATTCGAATAGGATTTAAGCTGCAATTCATAGTACAAAGCGCACCTTGCAAAAGGTAGTATTTTATAATTTAACAAAGCCAAGTCTTTATTTCCTATTCTCCGCTATTGTTATATTTTATTGTGCTTTACAAGAGACTTAAGTAGCTAGGTTAGTTTCCTTTTTCTAGACTTATGATTGATGGATGTTTTATATTATTCATTGTGTTAATGCTATTTAAATTTTAAAATGAAATGTGGAAGTTTGTGAAACATCAACACTTTAAGTGCTCATTTTTTACGATGAAAATAGTTTACAATAGAATGCACATTCATTCACATGGATAGGTATTAATTTGAATTTTATTTTAGTTCAGCGAGTATCAAACGTATAAAATTGTGTGTTTTGTCCCAACAGTGCAACAACTGCTACAAGCCGCTGCTGCACCCGCACCAGCGGCTGAACTACTCGGACTACTCGCACCCGGTGACGTGCCCGCACTGCCGCGTGCTCGACACGCACTTCGTGAAGCCGCTCACGTACTGCTTCACGAAACGGGCCTTCCCGCTGTTCCAGCAGTGGCCATAACACACGGCGGTGCCGGGCCCGTCCCCCGGCACCCCCCCGCGCCGCTCGCCGCGCCGCTCCCCGCCCGCGCCCGCGCTGCGCCCCGTCGTCAACACGAGCATGGCCCGCGCGCCCGAGCCGCAAGAGGATAAGTTCGCCGGGCTGGCCGGCCTCGCGGAGTCGCTGTCGCTGCTCGGGCTGAGCCCGGAGACGCTCGCCATGAGCCTGGGCGAGTCGCTGGCGGAGCGCTACCTGGCGGCGCTGCGCCCCAAGCCCGAGCCGCCGCAGCCCGCGCTACAACTCTTCTCCAACGACTTCATCGACTACCTGAACCAGCTCGCTTGAAGTGCGTGTGACGTGTGTGTGACGACCCGGACGTTCGCCTCGCAGGAGGCCCTAGTGATAATTTTTGTTAAATTAAGTTGGTATTATTGAAAGTAATTTTATGCGTCGGTTTAGATCGTCCTATTGATTTTATTTTAATTTTATTCTGTACTTTGTTGATTGAAATAGATAGATGTTGATTTTATCGAAAATAATATTTACTGATTATTGTGACACCAGAAATTGCATTTTGTTTTTCGTTTTCGGTTCAGTCTCGGATCGGCTATATCTGTTCCTTCTGAAGGACCTAAAGGATTTTTTTGTTTTAAAAATTATTGATTCTTCGATTTCAGTGATACGGTGACCCTATTTGATAGGGCGGTTCGAGTGGTGTGTTATTTAGTTCAATTTAGTTTATTAGTTATGTTTTATTTTAGCAAAATTTTAAACTTTAACTTAAGTGTTATACGATATTTTCGTAGGTTTATTGCAATCTTTATTTTCTCCCACCAAAATGGCACTTTCATCCGAGGGACGTCTCGAAAATGCCAGTTAGGTTATTTTCTTAACGATTTCATTTATTCATTTTCACTTAATTATCGGTAGGGGTTTTAATTGTAAGCGATTGCTGTGTCACCAATAATATGATTAGCTTGTGGATTGTATTACGATTACTCTAAGGTTTATTGTATCGAAGAATTGTTTCGGTTTTTTCTCAATAGCTTCAGTGATAAGCGGACGATAAAATATTAAAAAAGTATTTATTTGGAATCGTGCCATATCAAATAAAAAACGAGTCTCGATGTTTGGATCAGATGTAAGGGTAAGATTGCCGCTCATCACCGAAGTTACCTTCCAAGTTATTTCCTTTTTTGTTATATATTAAAATTTTGCTATGTCTATCTTAGTTTAGATTAAGATTTTCTTATAATTATCATGAATGTCTATTTGTTTATAAGTATAGGTCTTTGGCGTGTAGCGTCGAAGTGAAGCCCATTTACTCATTAAAGTTTAAAGATAAAAATTTTAGATAAGTTTTTGATACATTTGATACTTACTCGCAAAGTGATTAAAAGTGATAAATTTTATAGATGTAGACGTGTGTTAGTGATAGATAAAGTGGTGCGGATAGGTAGGCGCTTACTGTTTACAATGATAGTGAAATGTGAATTCGTTCGCACCGTAGGCAATAATTCTATAAAGACTTGACGATTTTTATAGGTGAAATTTTTTGCATTCTTCTAAAATCAAAACTGCCATTTATCTTTTATAAATATATCACGACGGGGTAAATGCGCACGAGTTTATGCGTAACAACAGAATAATGGACCACAGAACATAAATACTGATATTTTCTACGCAACATTTTGAAATTCCCCTTGTCTATTACAAACGGAACAACTTTTAGAAACCTTTGCCGGTTTACGTGTAAACAGTGTGCATTGCCCTTATTAAGTGTAGATTCTTAAAGGAAATTTATAGAGGACTGTTTGTCCGTTAGTGAAGGCCTCATCATCACTATCATCCGCATCACTGCACATCATCATCATCATCCTTGTCATCTGGCACGGTTTGATTGGCGGCTGGCTGGCTTTGTCTTTCATTGATCGAACGAATAGAGAGAAGTTCTAGAATGTTCGAGAACGTTCCAGAACCTTCTAGAAGGACGTTCTTGAACTTTCTGGCAGGACACAAAGGAAATCGGGTAATAGAACATTTGCTTAAATTTTCATACTCATAGCTGATAATGATATAGGCTTTAGAAGACGTAATTGCTATTTTTATTTAAAGATAAATATGGATTCACAATAATAATAAAAAGTATAACCTTTAATAAGTTGATTGCCTGTTAAGCGATCTATTTGGTACAGTTAATAACAATAAAATTACGTATGAGATCATTTTTCTGTAACAAATGCAATGTTTAATCAATCAAATTATTGAAGATAAAAAGCATTCAATACACTAAAATGTACGTGGAGCTTTGCCAAAGTAATATTTTTCAATCGGTAACTTTACGCAACAAAATGCAATATTTGAACACTATGATTTGAATATTTCAGCAAATAATTTGATATATTTATACATTTACAAATTGTGTTTAAGTTTAATATAACAATATTCCTTGATCTCTCATGAAATCGCGTTGACTTAAATCATAATAAATTAATGGACCATAAAAGCCAGTCAGTCGAGTGTGTTTGTACGTATACCTCTCTTTAATGTTTTTTAAATTTGTATTAACCGCTTATTTATTCTAAGATCCAAAAATATATCTAAAAATCAAAGCACGGTAAAATAGTATTGTAAATAATGCCGTTTATCTTATTGTACACGCAGATGCTTACAAAGTGTTTATTGAGATATATTATTGCGTATTTCTAGTTTAGCCATAAATCGATAGTACATAATATCAACAATATCAAAAATCCCTAATAATTTTAATCAAATCCCCGTAACTGTAATGCCATCTCATATGTTAATCAATTTTAATTTTATCGAAGTTTGCTCGTTCGAATATAGAAATATATTTAAAAGTTTAGTATACATTATATGAATGTATATCAATAATAAAATATTTGAAAAAAAAAGATAAAAAAAATAAATTTTTGAAACGAGCTGTTGTTGGTATATTTAGGAAAATATTAAAAAGAACCAGATCATCTGATGGTGACCATGTACAAATGATAGTGGAATGGCATTACAGTTGCGTTATCTAGAGAAAACACAAATTATAGAATCATATTGTTTAATAGTCAAATACAGAGCCATCTATCTTAGATTATTATAGAACATTTTTACAAAGACTCGTAAAGATGTCGATCCCCTCTTTCCGGTACAAAGTTATAATGTAGTGGTAAATATCCATTATACGATATATCAAAGTCCTCCGAAACATATATATAATCGATTTTTATTATAAACGTTTCGATATTTAAGATCTTATCATTACCTCTTTAGATATAAAATAGAAAATTTTATTAACAACATAGCAGAAAGCTCTAAAGAGAACAGTTAATTCCTTTTTGCATTTCATCTTCTCTATAAGGAAGTTACGTACAATTTATATTATTATTTAAAGATCGAAACAATATATTTCTATATAAAAGTCTAACCGTTTTTTCGATTAAACTTTTCGTCGTATAAGAACATTTATGTTTCCCCTAAATTTATATGAGTTGATTTAATAATATATATTTATTTTAAAGATACTTGAAATGGTTGTACAAGGAGGCTCATAGCAATATTTCATGCAACTCTTCGCAGTCGGAAATTAATCGTAGTATGTGTTTGATTATTCATATTTTAGTGAGTTATTTGTTCAGTTTTAATAAATGTAATTACACAAACGTTGCCAACTTCTTAGTTTATTTGCACATACTTATATTTGTTAAATTTTTGTAATTAATAACAATTTATTTAGACACCTACGTTTGAATTTCGTGTTGAATTTTAATGTGGTGTAATTTAGTGAATTGCTTCAAAGTACAAAGAAACAATTTGTTACTTTTGCAAATTTTATAAATTAAATCAAATACATATTAAGTAACAGATCTAGATAATCTTTACGAAATAGTTGCTGTAAATCCTAAATATAACGCGCAATTGTTTCAACTCACATATACGTGACTCGTTATAATATTTCATTTATATAAATTTTGTTTTTCGTTGGTCGATTTAGGAACAAAAATTGTTACTTAATATAAAAACTATATCTCGTATTTATTTCTTGTATATTTATTTGAATTTTATATTTATTAAAAACCTATTAGAGTAGTATAGTAGCACACAGTACTTAGAAAGATCGTCATAATAATCTCTCGAGTAGTAAGGTCTCGTGTCCCGCTTCTCATCATAGGTTTAATCGTACCTTATTTCTGCGGTAGTTCTCTTAAATTTAAGTATTTCATTCATTAATTAATCGGTGTGAATGAGTCGAGTGGTTGTGGTCATATCTATTCTTAAGTCATCGTCACGTTTTTTCATAATATTAATTATTTCTTAATGATAACCTCGTGCCAAGCGAGTTTTGTTAACATTGTGTACATTCTGGTCATAGGCGCTGCGTGAACGCATCGCAGTTAGGTATTTCAAATAAATTATTATTAATATACCCGGTGTCCCATTTGTAGAATGGTATTACGCGCTTTTCTTCTTTGCTTTGTCACTTGGAAATATAAAGCCCCATTCATAATTAAAATTAAAAGTTCTGGTGATTATGGTTGGTTCCAAATTGTGATAGTCAACAAGACTTGGTCGCGGATAAAGATATGCTAGGTGTAAGCTTTGTGATAAGGAAAATAAGGAACCAGTGGAGAAAATAAGTAATGTTTGTACATTTTAAATGTTTCTAAAAGGGCAGTTATGCATAACCCCAGGCGACAATAGAAATGGTGATTGGAAATCATAAATACCTTTGTTTCACACCCATTTCAGCGTACAGAAACCCCATTAAAGATACAATGCAATATCGAAAACTGCGTCCACTAAGCTCAAAATTACTTCAAACGCATTGGCTGATTCTAGTATACGGCTGTTATTGGTTAGTGAAAGCAAATCAACGTGTTAATTATATTTTGATACTCGATGTTTTCTACACTACGTAGTAAGTAACATGTTAAGGTTTGTATTAACTTTTTAGGTAGGGCTTAACGTCGCGTTCCATTGCATTTATCAATTTAACAATCATCCATATGTCACGTAGTACTTACGTATTTGTGATCGAGTTGAATTTACTTCATTGTAGCAAACGTGAAAGTGATATGCGCAGTAGCCGGTGTCGCGGAAAGGCTTTAGGTCAGTTCCCCGGCTGAATGTTAACCACCACTGCTAACATTCGGTTTTCATTACGGAACGGTCTCGAGATGCACGGACAATCAAATTGGTGATAATCTTACGAATTGGTTAATGATAATAATTAAGTTATTGCGTGGCAATTAGACTAACATTAACTACGTAATGCGCGGGGTGCATCAGGGTATGAGTGTCATAATTTGTAATAGCGTAACTTTTTGTACTTTCGTATGAATAACGAGTAATTTAGAGGTAACATTTTTTTCTAATAATATGTATAAATTCGTAAATTAAACATCAAGTAATATACGTTTTTTACTGAAATCGTAGTTGTAGTATTTTTGTAAGACAAATCGAGCCTCGAAGCTCGTTACGTGTATCACAGCGATAATAGGTATTGTACGACAGCCCGTGAGCGCGATTTTGAGAAGTAATCTCGACTGAAGCTCTTGCTGAACAACGAGGTAATTGAGATTTCTTCTCGATTGAAAACTCACGGAAGCTATGTATTTTTTATTCGTAGATTAGTAAGTCTTCACCTAACGTGCGTTTCTTGTGATCAGATAAGCTTTTCGTGTCTTGTAAGGGTTTCTTTGATGTTTTCACAGTTTATTTTCACACTTAATTGGGATCAAATTATGGATATCTCTGACTGGTGTGAAATTTCAATAAATGAGCGCTTTCTGTTGGTGCATATTTACGTTCTAAAAATATTATGTTTTGAATATAATTAATGTATGTCTGTATGAATGGATAGTTGTCATGTTATCAAAATTTTCCTCACTTTGTGTAGGTTATCTACACGTCGAATGAGACAATTTATAATAACTGTACGATGTTTCCTCGCAAAGATACGAAACATTATAAAAGGTATATTATACCGTATTCTTAAGTACATCATTACATATTATCGTCTAGCGGTTTTTATAACTTATCTCAATATGTGGTCGTGTGGTCTTTTAATATGATCTCTTGTTTAGTTACAATTTTTCTGGAATATGGTTCGATAAAGTGAAGGGTTACGGGGTGAGGAAGCTCAGTAAGGAAACGCCAATCGTTTAGATTTTAAAATTGTTTAAAATTAAGTGCTTGATATAATGTTAAGTCATTTTAAATATTCAATATATTATAGAGGTAACTTATACCATTGAAAAATGATATTATTTTTAGAATGCCTCGATAGGTTTCTGTATATTTTTATACATTCACAAAAGTCGATGCGTACGGAATTGGCACAAAGAAAATGTTACTAAGCAGTTATTATACTTAAGTGAGTAAAGTTCCATTTTGTAACGATTTTAATGATGAAAAACTATTACTTTATAATGATAGTGAGCGTTGTATTGTCTATTTTGTAATGTTGGTAAAGCATGTTTAGTATTTAAGGTTGTTTCAGAAAATTGTAATAAAACTAAGGAGGCAAAAACATGTTATATTTTATACGGATACTGATATTACGCCCGCCCTAGCGGCGGGCTTCGTGTTACTTTACGAATGTAGTGTGTAAGTTTACTCTTTAAAAGAGTTTTCGCAGGTAGTAGTTTTAGTAGGCTTAGTGTTTTTTATACTGGCTTGATGTTGTGACATTTACTATTAATATGATATCGATACGCAGAACTACCGAACGAGCGGCCAACACTGATCAATAGCAGAATGTGTAGTGGGTTTGCGATGGTGGATCCTTACGTTTTTATTTAAGGCATGAGCGGGCAGCAATTCTGCAGTCGTGATCTTTACCAAAGTGTCGCTGTTCGCATGCATATCATTTTAATACGACGCTAGATACGTTTTTGGTACAAAATTTAGCGAAGTTTTTATTCTATTCAATTTATTATATTGTTAGACAATTCTGTGTTGTCAGTTTTGTAGTGGACAGTGCATTTCCAATGAATCTAAGCCGTCTCTAGTCGATTACATCGGCTTACGAACGAATGTTTCGTCCGAGCGAGGACGTCAGTTCGAATTGTCCCATTACAAGTCTGGCGATGGACCTGAATTACTTCAGTTATTTAGCAGAATTATATTATCGTCTAGTGTTTCCGATTATGTTACGTTTTATATTGCTTATATTATATATTATGGATACAATGTTCATTAAGTATTTAATATTCATTTGATGAGGACCTAGTCGATTCTCTATGATATCACATCTCCCAAAGTACAAATTCCTTGTTGTTTAGTCCAATTTTGTTTGACTGTTATTGACTGGAAATTAATTTAGAGAGAGTAAGCCTCGTTCGCGGGCCGTGGAGAAAGTTACGTCTAAGGACTGGCTTTGTATTGAAATTTTCTTTGCCTGCGATGAAGCAACTTAATACAATATGCATAATTATTTTATGGTTTGTACCGCTATCGTCGCCGACAAGGATTATTAAATTATAGAATACATGTGTAGTTAAAATGAATGCATAAGCGTTTGCTGATTCATGTCATATTGTGCCGCCAAGGCGTCAATAACCATATTATGTTAGCAGCTCTTTATTTTAGTTTGATGTTAGTATAATTTTTTAATATTTTACCTTTAGTTAATGCACAATTTGTAACCCGATACTTAGTTATTTTCATTTTTCCACTAATTTTAAGCTTCTTGTTTGTATCATGTAAACTTTGCCCAGCAAAATATCTTTTTTACTTATATTTTGTTATACTTAATCGCCTACTACACATTATCTAAATGAAAAGCTAATTTGCATTGAAATATATTTCAAATGACACTATACCTACGGTAAATACAATAAAACCTTTATAAAAATATAATAAAACTTTTAAAAATACTACGTGTTTTACTTATACCCTTATCCAAATATTCCTTATTTGTATTTGCAGTCCTTATTCCACACATATGCATGATTTTCTACCATCTTGTGAAAATTGTACACAAAACAAACTAAAAATTTACCTACCAAATACTTAAAAATTCAACGATTCATAGGTACTAACAAAGGGAAAAAATACTGTATTCAAATGAATCTCTATCTTTTAGAAGCAAGCCTTACATTTGTAAGCCTTTGGTATCAGTAAATAACTCAAATTGGATAAAGGTCACACAAATATCAAAGCGTAAGTTGAGAACTCGAGTAACTTTAGAACAAAGAAAACTCGATAAAAACCTAAAATTACAGTTGGTAGATGGATTGGATTAAAGATGTCAGAATGAGAATTTAGATTACAATATATTAAAAGTATCGACTTAATTGTAATAAAGAGGCTTAGAACCTAAAATATTTATTTTTAACATTTATTAAAACATATTTACTTATAGTGATAACAGACTTGAGAATATAGGTGGAATGAAGAATAAATTCAATACTGGACCGATTTCAAAAATTCTTTCACCGGCAGATAGGTACATATCTTTAAATAAACAATCTTTGTTGTAATTTATTTTATCAGGGATCAAGCCGGGACGAGTGTGACAATAAAAATTATTACTTTTCTACAGGAGCATGGAAACAATGAAGAAATTCAACATTTGCTTGTGATGTTATAAAACAAAAACCGGCCAAGTGCGAGTCGGACTCGCGCACCGAGGGTTCCGTACAAACCTGCAAGGTTTTTGATGGTTTTCGTAATTTTTCCTTTATCTATGCTATAAGACGTTGCTTCGTACCAAATTTCAAGATTCTGAGTTCACGGGAAGCACCCTGTAGGTTTTGATTCCCTTGCAAGTGTCGAAAATTTGCGGCATAAACGGCTGTATCTTTTGATTGCGTTGGCTTAGAAGTTTGATTTTTTCACAGCTTCAAGGGACCGTAGACCTGAGTAATTGATATAAATTTCAGCTTCATACCTACCTCCACGCGTTCCTGAGAAAATGGGTCTTGACAGACGGACGGACGGACAACAAAGTGAACCTATAAGGGTTCCGTTTTTTCCTTTTGAGGTACGGAACCCTAAAAAAAGAAACGATGGCGGGATATAAATGAAAAAAAAGCGCAGTTAGATTTTTTACCAATTCTTAGTACTTTGTGTATATTCATGTTAACTCATATCTCCCAAATGTGTAACTAATAGGAAATAATGTTCAGGCATATGAAAGCTAAATCTTGAAAAGATCTTTGAAACTCACAGTTGATAACGTTGTCTAATTATTTTCGCATAGAGTACCTATAGACTAATTATTAAGTAATAATAAATAACTGTAGTAATTAATAAATTAACTAATAAGTAATAACTATCAATATAATATCGAACAATAACAATTAACAGTAGGTATAGTAAATCTTGGAGACTAATTTTGGAACACATAATGGTGTGAAAATAGCTTTAGGTGGTACTTTTACTTAAATGAGTAATGTGAGATTCTCGCCGAGTGAAATAAATCGACAAAGGGCCTACGTGACACATTTGATTCTGTAGGCGCAGAGTTCTCAAGACGAATGTATTTTGTATTACCTATATTACTTTCATTTCTACCTCTGAAATCTGAATATAGACATAAAAACATATTATTATCATGAAGATAATATTCTATTTTTCTTGTTTTTCATTAGAATGTACAAACAACTTTGACAAATATCGATAACGATTTGACTAAGAACAGCAAGTAGTAGTAAACAAGTTTTGGAAAACTTTCCGCATTTATTCATAAGGATTTCAATACCTATTGAACAAACGAGTGCGCAGTAAATTTCGTCAAGTGTCCGCTTGAAGGTTATTCAAATTGTGTCTAATCCTACCGCTACAAATTTAGAGATAACATTGAAGTACGGGTTGCTTGAGCAGACTTGTATTTCCCCTGTAAATAGCTGCTTTAGAATTAAATGTACATTGAATTTGCATCGCAGATTTTGAGATTTGGAACGTAATTAGCAAGTGAGATATTATGTTGCGATTGCGACTACGTATTTATGCTTTTTGGTCGTGTCGGGTTTTTGCTGATGGTAATTTTATAAGGAAATCTAAAGTGAAGCGAAACGTCTTTAAGATTAATGTACGATTTGACATAAAAATGCACCATAAAGAGCTACATTTTAAATTCAAATTATATTTTCATAGCACGATATTTTGAAATTTAATAGAAAAAAATATATACCGAATCGAAAATAGAATATGTACAAAAATAATAATTAAATGGTTTATTATAAATCTAAACCTCCTTCTACTTATATAAGTTTACCTACCTACCAATTACCATGTCATCTAGGGTAGTATCTAGGTACCTACAACTAATTTCGTCGTTGGCCTATTTGATCTGTAGTAGATCATATATGCAGTTACATTTAAATTTCAAAAAAGAAAATTTTAATTTATTAGTGTTGCAATTTTCCTAATCAGTCATGATTTAGGGCAGTGTCGTTCGTGGCTAAAGAGCCCGATTCTGGAGCGACAATAACGCCCACAAGTCTTACACTTATATGATGATGTTGTGGAAGGTGATAAATTGTTTAATCTAGTCCGACGATCACGGAGTGCATCGAACCAACTGCGATCATGTGCATTACAACCCTCATGAATAAGACTGCGCCAAGAAGTACGGTTTTGGGCGAGCTTTTCCCAGTCCGGGGGGTTGATCTTGAACGTGGACATGTCACGTTTCACGCTGTCTTTAAAACGTAGCAAGGGTCTTCCGATGCCTCTCTTCGCATGTGCAACCGCACCGAGCATAACTTGTCTCGGCAATCGGGAAGGGTCCATGCGATGGACATGTCCTAGCCAACGCAACCGACGCTGCTTAAGCAGGGCTCTAAGACTGGGCAACTGTGCAATCTCTAGGACTTTTTCATTCGTAATTCGGTCTTTCCATGTTATACGCAGAATACTACGCAGACAGCGCATGTTGAACGCATTCAGCCGATGTTCCTGCTTGGCGTACGAAGTCCAGGTCTCAGCGCCGTATAGGAGAACACTAAGTACTGTAGATCGGTAAACAATCATCTTCGTTTTGGTTTTTAGATGTTTATTCTCCCACACTCTTTCTCGGAGCATCCCAAACATTGCTGCAGCTTTGCCGATGCGACTGTCAATCTCAGCATACATGGAAAGATTGCTCGTAACAGTTGATCCAAGGTAAATAAATTTATCGACTAATTGTAATGGAGTTCCGTCTAGAAGAAATGTTGGTCTATCAGTAAATCCCTGAGCCAAAACAACAGTTTTCTTAGTGTTGATGGACATCGAAAACAAAGTACAAGCGCGAGAAAATTTGTCCAAAATTGTTTGCAATTCCACGACGGAATTTGCAACAAAAGCTGCGTCATCTGCAAATAAAAGCTGGTCCACAAAGAGATCTAGGCGGTGTCGCTTAGATCTAAGTAGAGAGGCGTTAAATAGTTTACCATCGGCTCTGGTGTGCAGATGTATACCTTGCTGGTCATTATTAAATGCAGTTGTTTTTTTACAACTAATTTAGGACCGTAATAAATATGTACATAATTAACGCACATATTGTTTAAATACGTATTGTACAAATTAACATCCTATAGGCCCATAAATAAATTTACAGTTAAATTAATAGTTTTCGCGTCTACATCGCAATCTGCAAGACTGCAATAATTATTACCAGAGGCTCTATTTCAAACACTTCTGACCCAAGATGTCGATTATATGAGATTAATGGTTTTACACCGTAATACTTACATAATTTAACTAGATTTATTGTTGTTAGAATCTTGATAATTAGTGATATTTGTAGTTACACTTTACTATGTTGATATCTGATCGTGGAAAGGTGAAAATAAACAGAAATAAATCTTGGCACTTATCTTATAGAATTAACTGCGATTACGAGTAGGTACCTAGTAGGGTTGTATTTAATTTTGTTAACAAGGATATTTTAAAGTCAATGGGCGTAGTAATGTACCTACCAAGGCAAATATTATATGGTTTTGTTTATAAAAGAGAAATAACAAAGAGAGCCTAAAGTATCGGGCCGCTGTTTGCGGGTTTGCTTAATAATGTTATGGTTTAAATAAATACATAGTACGTACATTGAAAATAATATTCACTACCAATCTCGTTATCCAAATAGGTCTATACTTGGTCTATATTAAAAGCGAAAGGGTCTATCACGTTCGCGCGTAAAACCACCAATAAAACAAAACTATAAATGCGGGGTTAGTTTATAGAAATTTGATAATCATAAAGTGGACGGTATCGGGAGAAGGGACACCTCGGGGTACTTTATCAGGCCCTACAACGCATATAAAAAGAAAAAACAGTTTTTATTGCATCTCGCTACGCGTAACTGCGTACGTTATATGGTTTTATGCATCGCATATTACTACCCGTAGACTGTTTACCAACTTGATTGGATACGTGCTCTTTTTATTTACGCAAAGAATTTATATTTTTAGTGCTCCTAGAATGTTAGAGGCTAATCCTCCCCACGGTCTGTGTTTTCGTTGTTCAATCGAACGTGATATGGGATTTAGGTATTTGTGTTCTGTCCGCGACAGACTCCATTCGAACAGAAGATGGAATGGATTAAATGATTCAGCTATTTTTGAAATGTGAAATAATTGAAATTTCGATAACTTTTCGTTAGATGGATGTTTTTTATAGCCTAACCTAACCTAACTAATATGATTTAGCGTCTTTATTCATAAATGAAATCACTCCATCTCAGATTTAACCGATTCCCTGTCTGGCCAGAATGTCTTCAAGCCTTTACTGAACGTATTTCTTATAATATTTTTATTCAATTGTATTAAGTTGTTGCCCTCACAATATTTGGTTATTCCGTATACACTACACATAGGCATAACAAATGTTTTAATAGCATTGTAATTATTCGTAGAGAAAAAACTTGTGGTACCCGTACATGAGGCAGACATTTCTGCATTTTATTCTTATCTATTTCGTGTATTCGTAAGCTATACGGGCATTCTATGCGGCTGTATAGACCGTTTACTATTGACGTTACTTCGCTATTACATAACTATTTAAAGTCGTGAATGAAATGTACTTAATTGAGAAGTACTTTCTTTCATAGAACCTACGCTAAGGACTATAGAGTATCATATAGGTCAGGGAGCAATAAGGCTTTAAATTCAATCTAATCGAGTGTTAAACACAGCCAGTAAGAAATTTAATAACAATTTCCAGTACATTTCCTAGTTATTATCGGGCAACACACATCAACTATTAAGCTTTTACGTCCATGTAAAATATATCCCGGCCGCACTTTCGACCACGGGCCGTGTTTATGATGCGTAACAAGCAATAAAAATGAGGTCCCATCGTTTTGCGATCCAACACGGCCTACTGTCTCCTGATGAACCCCTAGTACTTTATTTGTCTATAAACTTTTTATGTCCTACGCACATATCCGATCTTAAGGTGCCTGGTCAGCGAACGTAAACACTCGTAAAGCCGGTGGACGGTGTAAAATTGTGTATTTACTTTGATCTCCCGAAGTATGGCCACGCTCTTAGCACCTATCGAATGTCTTTTACATTTTTTATCAACATAGAAATGTGAATAAACATTCGAATCACATATGTAATGGGCACGAACCATGTTTTTAAGAGTGAATCAAATACAATCTGGCACCATTAAATCATTAATATTCTTTTCCCTATGCATAAATTATAAAGCATTCCCTTAGATTATTATCTAAAGCAGATGATTTATTAACAGATAAAGCGAAAGTATTCTTTATTGCTCGAATACCCTTTTATTTTTTTAATTACAAAGATTCGGACACAGCAGAGGGTTGTCAGCCCCCGTCGCGCTGACGAAATTAGCAAAGTCGGAAGAAATTAAAAAAGAAATCAGGCACAATCTCATTCGAAAGTTTTAATTACGTTTATAAAGCCATCAGGAAATTCGGCTCTAATTAATTTACAAAGGTTTATTTGCTGACAATACGGAGGTTGCGTTAATTCTAAATCTTTTTCTTGATAAATTTTATTTTTAAGATAAAGGAAAATGAAGATTTTTTTCTATACAATAGAACCACTATAGCGACCCATGCATGGTAATAAATTTTTAATATGTTATTTTACGAGTGAACATGTATGTTTACAAAGCATGTATGTTGTTAAAGTTCATATATCTGAAATACTGTCTTAAACCATGAAACAATATTCTCATTAAATAATGCATCATCAACCACCGAATCTTCCCTCCAAAAACCTGACATAAATGCACACGAAACGACTCCCAAAAAGTGCATAGTAAGGAGTGTGAAATGCGAAAGAGTTGTTTACTCAAGGCAAGAGCCCTTGATTGCACTTCGCACCTCTGCTTTGTTCCTCACGAGGGCTCTCATCTCACCGCTTAAAGTATCCACGTGGTGTCGTCAACTTAACCGTGTGTAATCTTTTGTTTCTGCTGGTTCACTTTTAATGTCTCTTTCAATGCCTTTTGTATGGGGCTTAATAGAGGCGTAATTGCTTGACTGATTTATTGGATGTGATTTATTAAAATCAGTTTAAATGGTTTTTGAAACTTTGTATGTTGCTATATTTTAATTATGCTAATTAGCGAGGTGTGTATTTTGTAGTTCTTAGTTATATTGCAAGGAATCAAAAGCAAATTTAATTGAAGCTTATGGCTTTTTGATTGCAGTTCTGTAGAAATGTTATTTACAAATAATCCAGACATCTTATTACCTTGCACTAGATATATAACAAGAAACCAATCTTTCATACAAATGCGATACCCAAGTAGGTAGGCAAAGAAGTCATTATCATGCAAATATTCATTTAAGTACGCAGACAATATTAATCACGTTGTCTCACCCAGTCTACAATAAATCAAAAGGTAAACAATTATAAGTCCATTCGTCAAAATCAGTTGCTGTCGATTTGATAAATCTGACAGCTATACTTAACTTAAATTTATGCGCTGGGAATATGCTGTTTTCGAGAATAAAATGAAGAATTTTTATAAGAAATTGGTCTTAACTATATGTGATCTAGAGCTGATATTCAGAAGCTGAGCGTAAAAAGCGATTGTTCAAATTCAGTGAACGCGGTTATAATAATTCACTTTTACGAGCGACTCGCGTCTGCTCGATGCGTCTGCGACTCCGCCTTTAAAATTGTTCTAATGGCGGTATTATCGCTGGCCATCATTTCTTGTAAAAGCACATACATGCGGGATACTTAACTTTATCTTGATATCTATATTAGAGTGGAAAGCTTTGGCTTCTCTATGTTTTCAAATAAACTCTAATTTTTCCTTGGTCTAGGGGCAATTCTTTTTCAGGTTAATGTAAAAAGGTTTTAGGTATTATCGATGAAGTATGGTGCAAACGAATCTATGATGACTCAACTTCTCGATTGTAATTTAGATAGAAAAATGCGAATGACGTTACAATGAGAACAAAAACCCAATTAGTACGAAGACAAATGAATAAAACTTTTTCTGTTTATAAGACAAAACGCTACCTTTATTAGTATTCACAACGTGGAAGCATCTAGAGACTTGTTTTTGTTTCAGATTAATTACAAATTACTACATTTTTATACTGTGTACCAAACGCTGTCAGTGTCAGTTTATAAATTATAAAAGGACTCCTTTGAATACAGGCACTTTATTTGCGCTGTAAGATATTTGCGTCGCAGTAAAAGCGACGTTACCGATCCCGGCTCCTTATACAAATTAGACACGAGCATTCCATTCGGAGATGTTAAAAGTGGTCGTAACATAAACTTTTTCAATTTTCACCTGCAGTTAAAGTCGCGTAAAGTGAAGGAGAATGGTTTTGTAGAAGTAAATATTTTTAGACGGTTGACGGGGCTCCGGGCGAAATGTGGCGAGTTGATAAGGGCTTGCTATAAAATATATGTAAACAGTTCCTTACAGCAGTCGCTTGCACTTCACGTGTGCATGTATAAACATTCGTATTATGCATTCGCTCCTACAATGTTTGTACAATGAAGCGATAATGTCCTAAATTGTTGAGGTTCGCTGGGAAAATTTAAATTCGTGGCATTATAAGCAGATTGGAAACACAACTTAAAAGTTTTAGGATTAAAAACCCACGTATATGAAATAATGTAAATAACACATTTAAAAGTTTCAATAAAATAAATATGAAATTTGATCGTAGAAATAAGAGTAATATTTCTTAAACAATAGGCTTTGTTACGAGGTTTTAAATCTAGTGCCCATACATGCTTGCGTATAAACCTGTTATAAAATCTTGCCATAATAAACTCATATATTCACCGGATATAAAAAGAGCTTTTATATAAAATACAAAGATGAATTTCATGATATCCTTATATCCTTACTACTATACCATATTATAAAACTTTTATAGGAAAAACACCAATTTGTATCAAACACTATTATAACTACGAGGCCATACGATATATGAAGGCCATGTAGTCTCTATTAAATAAAACAATACTTGATACCAAAACAATTTTTTATTACGTTAAACATGATAATGATCAGCTAATCTGACAAGCAAACGATATTCCTACCTCAAGTTAAACATACAAACCTCTCCGGGCCGCGTTTCAGCATTATTAATCTCTAATTCAGCGTCTGTAACGTAGCGAGACGTATAAAATTCAATCTTTTAAGAGGCCCAGTCAGTTTGAATCATGTTCTGCGTGATGGGGCGGCAATCATTCTAATGGCCTCGCCGGATCGCAGACCGAATTAGTTCTTTACAAAGCTCCATCATTGGATTGAATGCGTCCAGACGTAGCTATCGCGTATTAGTCTAGCCTATTAATAAGCACAATGTATAAAAGATACTCGATATTCCGCTAAATTGGATTACACTTGACACACCGTTTGATCTTGGGAGTTGGGTACACCCATATTTGGTATCGCATTGTGTTTTTATCCACAAGGACAATCTACTAAAATGAATTATATTACTTTATTTGAGTTTAAATCTTCATACTAGCACATATTAGTAAATAGTTACTGATGTTAGTAACTTGTAGGAGTACTTAATCCATTAGCAATAATTATCATCAAGGTTTAAACTCAAATAATGAGGTCCTATTTCCATTTTAAATCGAAATTGTTAAAAATTACACGATGAGTGAAGTCGTCTCCTATCTTAATTTGCCAATAAGTAAGGATTTATATGGTATAATCCTTATAATATGCATATATAAAAGACCGTTATCTAAAATTACACTCCATCGAATCGCAACAACGCCGCCACACGTATGTAGTATGTACTTCTACAATCTAGATATTTCTAATACAATAAAAGACATTGTTCGTATCTCTCGGCGGACCTAACTATAGGAAGACTAGAATTGTATAGAAATGATAGAATTATACACCAGGGGCTAGACTCGGTGTTACTATGAAATTCTATGCTGGCAAAAAGACAAATCAAATATGCTTTTACAATTGCGAAGTTGTATTCATTTGAAGTTTCGTTTGCAAGATTAGATTTACTTTGATGCAGATTTCAGCGTTCAATTATTACACTAAATTTAATATTAAAAGGAATTTTAATTTCAAAGCTTATTGTAGATTCATTATTTGTATATTGTAAATTATTCACTAACATTTTTTAAGATAGGGTAACATCCAATTGAGCTATTTATATGGCCGGTTCTTGAAGATATAAATTACCAAGGTAGATAAGTATAAAGGGTAAGAAGAAAAATGCCTCGGTAATAATCATTCGAGTAACGTAATGATGATACACAAAAGGTACACTTGAAAGAATATCTTCTTATATAAGAATATCTTAATATCTTCTTAGGTAAAATAATAATGATCAACAACATTTGAAGAAAATATTTATATTGTGATATATTTTGATTTTGATCAATATTGGGTAAGGCCTCTGGCTCCTGAGACAAAGTATTAAACTAGTTCGGAAGCCGAAGGGTTCATAATTTTTACCTGTATTATTATGTAAATTAAGATTTTATTATTTTATAATTAACGTCATATTACTAAATTTCATTGAGATTGAGCGTGTTTTACACGAGATAATAATGCAAGGAGAATTAATCATTTATCTATCTTAATTACGACACGCCATCAAAGTTCATAAAGCGTACTTAAAATTTCCTTTATACGAGTTTTGGGAACAATTACTTGACGCTATAATAGCGCACCTCACCTGTGAAGATAAAAACTTTGTAGACATACGTTTATCACACGTATTTAACACAAATTAATGAACTTTTGATTCATATTACTTCCGAATTGTATAGAACCCGTGGGCGCACTTATTTGCAGGTACCTACCTAAAACTAATTGAAGCTTGCAATAGAGATTAGAAATCAAATTGGTATTAGTTCCTGGTGATTGCAAAGGTTAAAAACAGTTACAAGCTGAAATTATGTTTTGACTTTTGTTAAGTATCTTTTAGTTTTATGTCTGTCAGCTTTCATAGCTTGATATCGTCTTCTGCACTAAAAGAAAATCTATCAAGTTTGATCATCGATGACTACTAGGAATTAGGATTGAGATTTCTCAGAAATTATAAGTCTAATACACCAACAAACTTTCCATGTAAAACTGCTAAATGAATAAGCCATTCACGGGGTACACGGAAATAATTTAGTTGTAACATAACACCAGCGGCGCACAGAATCGTGTTAGTCAACTAGAGATCACATTACACTAATAAATTAATAATGTTACCGAAGCGTGCTCCGATCTGATATCGAGAGACATGATGACCACCAAGCAAATAAGTACAAATTAATTCATCACTTTAGTAAACTTTTTTTTTGTTAGACCGTATAGGCTACGGATACAAGTATTTAATTTATTTAATGTAAGGCCTGCAAAAGTACAAGGTAAAATTTTTACTCCTATTATCTAACTAGCTGCGCTCCGCGGTTTCACCCGCGTGGCTCCCCTCCTGTTGGTCTTAGCGGTATAGCCTAAAGCCTTCCTCGATAAATGGGCATTCTAACACCGAAATATTTTTTTAAATCGGACCAGTAGTTCCTGAGATTAGCGCGTTCAAACAAACAAACTCTTCAGCTTTATAATATTAGTATAGATTATAATATGTATCTATGTATTTATTTACCTGTTTATTTAGCTTATTTGATAAGTCATTAAATAGTCTATTAGTGACTTCATCTAACAGCAAGTACTGAAACTGGATTTTCTGAATCTGTCGTTCTTTATAAGTTAAAAACAAAATAAAATTAAAATATGTTATCTTTTTATAATACTTATAAGCATGAATATAGATAAAATCTGTTTAATATTCATTCTCCTTTCCTCACTTCAATAACCTTAATTTTTTATCGATACTCTGTAACTATTATTTTATGCAGATGAATGAATAGTGAAAAGTTTGAATAACTTTGTATACAATATTAGCGATGCTAATTAATGCGATTCGAGTCAATAGATCGAAAATAAATTAGCTATAAACAAAGTTAATCATGTGTAAAAATGGTTGATAGCTCTATCGGCGGCCGATCGGACCCTAATATCAAATATCTCTAGAAAAACGTTACATAATGATTGATTATCTCAAACAACAATTTAAGACATCGTAAATATTTAAGGTTAAATTGCTAGTTCGCTATACGCACATCGAAACCTCATGATTATGTTTTTACTATTTCATATTTGTTCATGCAAAAACAATGTTATTGAGAAGCGTTCGTGATGTTATTATGTTTTTCATAGCCCATATGTCAGTCGTCAAGAAATAAGAATAGAAAATTAGTTTAGCTTAATTATAGGTTTGTTAACGAGAATAAGCTAATGATAGGGTTAGCCGTGCTATACATTGTTCAAGGAACTATGACGGGTTCAAGGTTAGCCGGTTACAATCGATGCTAGTAAATATCATATTTGTAGCACATTAAACTAGTCAGATATATTTTTTAATTATAGGTGCTAATTGCGCTTTTTTCACAATACTTTGCTTCGCAATGGCTCATTCTTAATTTTCATCTAATTTCGATTCCAAAATATTTATTTTGGAATAACTTAAAATAAAACTTAAAATACCTACATAAAATATATTTTATTTTATGTAGGTATTTTAATAGAATAAGGTACAACTTAAAACTTATATAAAACGTTGAATTCGAATTTACAGTTTTATAATTTAACAATGAATGAAGCGTGACAAAATAACCAAGTATTTGTATACAAAATCTGCAAAAGGATTAAAGGAGACTCTACCCATTATGATAGAAGCTGATACTTGTATTCATTGGAACTTAAAGGGAACTAACTGCACTTGAAATTGTACTAGTAGATAGTCTTGTGGCGTCACTATAGTAACTCGAATTAAAAATAACAAACATTGTTTTAACAATAATTCGTACGAACTATCCTAACTATAGAATATACCTACATGAGACATTTTTGTAGATAGGTTGTCAATATTGTTTTCGAACAGCACATCCATACCTACAAAATTGATAGAAGTATTAAAATTGATATAAATAAAATTAAATGTTATTATTTTTACACTCTACGTAGTAAAGAAAGAAGCTTCTCGTTGTGTATATTATCTTAATGTTTTTAAATGACCCGTTGCTTTACCTATAGATAGTGTTATTTAAGAGCAAATTGTAGGTGTATCTACTACATATTTCATCTACCTATATCTATATGTATTTTTTTATTGTATTACAATATTTTTAAACAAAATACATTCAGTACAAAACCGGTAGTTCCCACATGCAATTCGTCTAGATGTCCTCAACCATATTAATATATATAGTTTGCGTCTTTCTAGTTTTCGACTCACTCTCTTGACTACAATCGAGATTCCATAGTTATAAAATAAAGCGAATACGAATTCGCTGTAATTAAATTGTAGGAATTGTTGTTGTGGCGATTATCTAGCGCTGCAGCGCTTAACTGTCGTCTTATTGCATGTTCAGTGCATTCCTATAGCCGCTAGAGGACACCCCAACACGAAATTCTGTTAATAGCTATTTCACTACCAACAAAAGTTATAGTTACCGATAAAAGCGGTTTTATTCGTTTTTTTAGTACAGCGCTTTCCGTATAATTATTGTACAGAGCATTAATAGTACCTTTGGGATCTTTTTATACGTTTATGTTTGTTTAATTTGACAGTAGACGTAACAATTTGTATGTAATGAAAAAGGAACTTTTCAAAAATT
This sequence comes from Colias eurytheme, assembly GCF_061535395.1. Lineage (NCBI taxonomy): Eukaryota > Metazoa > Arthropoda > Insecta > Lepidoptera > Pieridae > Colias > Colias eurytheme. The sequence continues at coordinate 7,869,314 of NC_142983.1, forward strand.
ATTTCGTTTTGGTAACTCAAATGTTAAAACTATGTTTTCAGTAAAAAATATTGTTTAAAATTATACACAACATTAAACTATAATAAACTTATAATATAATTTATGATGGAGACATTTTAAGCACCAAATAATTTCAAGGAAAATTACCTGATTTTTCTTTCATTTTTATGACTCAAATAAAAGTCGATCCCTAACGAAAACGTGATCAATCAATCGGTAAAACGAGACGGTTTGGTCTAACCTAAGTATAATTAAGTTTAAGGTATATTGAACAAAGCTTTTATACTTAATGACATACTTTGTGATGAACCAGACGTGCAAGCTATAACTTGAAGTGAAAATTGTAAAAATTATCGTATAAGAAATACATATAAGTATTTATCATTAGTTATAAAATTAATTCAAAATTTAATATATTTTGAACAACATAAAAAGCGTGTCTTCAAGCAGTACTCAGAGGAAGACCACCAATCTATTCCAAAAATAAAAATTGATAAGAGAAAGATGCGAAATGCATCTATATATAGATACCCTAATATACCTATTACCTACCCTTTATTTTATCGAATATCAATTGTTTTAATTAATATTTCAATTGTTTTAGTTAATTCTTGTAACATAATATTATTCTGTTTTAAATTAAATAATGTGTTAAAATAGCAACCTAGAGGTAGAGAACTAAGCCATTTAATTTGACAAAGGCTGAAGGGGTAAACCGAAATGAGAGATAGGAACTTATTTAGCTTCCTGAACTAAATATTTATTTAGCTTAGGTTGAGTCCCTATTTGTCTGGACTATTTGGCAACCACCGAAGTTACTCAGCAAGTACAGTCAGCAGCAAAAGTTATACACCAACCAAAGCAATTTATTACAATTGTTAATTCGAAATATTAGCATAGATATATACAAGTAAAGGTTTTCTATATTATTTTACTCAGCTTATGATAAAAAAGAATAATCATCGAGTAATGATGATTTCGGTTGTTCAATGTGCTGAGCTATTTCCATGAAATAGACGGCGGGTAATGTAGAGACTAAATTGTAATCCGTTAGAACTATTATTTCTAAAGTAAAATGAATTATGGCGTAAAACGAAAATAAAGTTGATTCAAAAAGCCAACATTTAAAATCCCTCAAATTCTGAACCAACCTCCGTTGCTGACTCTACAGTGATTATTAAACGCTACGCAAACCTAAAACAATAATCCTTAATGCGAAGTTATCACATAATAAAGCAGTTCACTTAACGATTTATGCCCGTGTGTGACGCTGTTTGCAAAGGTGTTTAAACTGCAGTCTAGACTAGACTTTACGGACATTTTAATGCCGTAACTTGTGACGTAGACTTCATACGGCACTGGGCGTGACTTTATAGAGGGGCTGCAATTTATGAGATGATAATGTAAGCTTAATATAACTGCTCGAAGAAAACTCCCACGTTATAAGAGCTTTAGTGATAGCTTTCCTAGGAAAGTTTTATCCAATACGATGATCTACATCTATTTCAATAGTTCATACGATGAGTACATAAAATAAATATTATTTGAAAGTAATTTTAGTAGATTGACTAAAAAATTAGTGAAAAATAATTGTCAGTAGGTAGGTGAATTGAAATAAAAATTAAACTCATCTAGATTCTAATTCAGGGTGAAAAGATGCAAACACAATATAATAAAAAAAACTATGTAGAGAAATACGCTATTCTGTACTTTCAATTTCAAACACGAAACACCAATAATATATTTATGTGAATTAAATAAAGTAAAATGTAAATTTTAGCTTTAATTTAATTTAAATAATGCCAGTTATTAATAAAAACAGAAACTATCTTGAAAGGTTGCGGCTCACGTCTGAGGGTAGGTCGTAAAAATAATTTAATGCAACGCGGCGTCATTAGCGTCGCGCCATCTGCCGAGCTCGCACGTAATGAAGTTAAGGGAAACATTGTATTTTCTTTATTTTATAATGAACTTTCAAGTCGCTTATGATTTTTGATCCCCGGTTATTATAATTATGAAAATTGTGATTATGAAGTGTCTGGTCTATGAAAGGGGTTTTGTTAATGATTGTTCTTATTCTTAATTCATCCTCTCTACCTATATAATATGTATTGTATGTGATTGTATGCATAACTATAATACTTCCTAAAAGAGTTTTTTCTACGATAACAATCGTAATGTCGTTGCATCCTTCTCATCATTTTCAAGAAAATATAATGAAATTACACAAACTTAACTTCACATGTTTTAAGTCATATGAATTAAAAAAAAAAAGAATTTATCTGTAAAAAATTCAGTCAAAAAATCTAGAAATTAAGAAAGAAAATTACCTTACAAATAATATCTGTGAAAGAACAAACGAACGACACTGTTAATATCAAAGAATCACAGCAAAACTAGTACAATACTCATAAGCTAGCGAAATAGTCTCATTCAAGACAGAGAGTGGTCACGAAGGTGTCATTAATATCAACAGTGACCATTAATGTACAGAAGGTTGAAATCCTTATTGCGAATTTCGCTAACTCCGGGATAAGGGCGATCGCTTATCACCCTTAAGCGTTATATTTATCTAAGAACACCTGAATTAAGCTCACTGTTATACATAAATAAGGCGTAATCTGCTTTAGTACTTAATTTAGGCACCTTATTTCATCTCTTGGATTGAAAAAGTATATATCTCTTGGATTGAAATAGATAGTGTAATAAAATAAATATAGATAACTATATTAAAATGTGTAATACTGTGAAAAAAATCTTTATTTCGATGATTTGTATGAGTAACTTCACGCAAAATATAGTGCATATATTAATAAAAAAGACATATTTATTTTCTTTTGGCTATAACTTTTAATGAAAATTTGCTTAAACATTATAAACACACAATGAAAACAATTAAACAAATCAATCTAAATAAAGTATTCGACTAAATGAAAAAGCTCGTGAAGTACGAGAACTTTGCAATTCTGCGGTTGTATCTTATGAAACTGTTGGTTTGGTTTGTGTCCATTGTCTCACCTGGCTGTTCTTTATTATTATTATTAAATACAATTGACGCTTAAAAATATAGTTTGATAATACAGCGTTTTATAAGGGTATTTTTGTTTTGTTTTACATAGCTCTATCTTTTATCATTTTAATATTTTTATACACCTCGTTTTATTTTAAAAGAAAATTATTTGGGCGATTGGCGGTGCCTGAGGATCCAGATCATTTTTGCATTTATTGTAGATTGTATTGATATGTATCTACTTACGATATAAGGTATGTAGCGCTCACTTGTTTATATGCAACTAAAAAAAATGTTTACAAAAGTATTTATCAGTACGCAAACAACATTGTCATTGTTATTGTGCAAAGGAAACACGCACAAAGGCTCTTCTCCGTTAATAACACAGTTTACGACAAAGTGACGTCCGCTATTAGTTTTATACTGTACGTTTAAGGTTTATTAGTGGTATACAGCTCCCCAGGTTATTTCACACATGGCCAAGTCTAGACGCTAGAATATGTCTTTGCATTAAGAAAATTCGCTTCACGTTAATACCTCCCTTTATTACACACACAAAATGCACAACCCGTTTCAATTTTACCAAAACAATTCCCTAAAAAATGGAGATTAGCCAGTAAATACCACTTTTATTATCGAAGTACCTGATCTCAAATTGCTAACAAGGATGTAATAAAAGAAGTTTATACTTACGAACAATAACCAATTTGTGCGGAAAAACACCGCTTCAGGATATAGCCATTGACATAAATAAATCATTATTTTTTCTTAGGGAGGCTTAACGTAACATCAAATTTCAAAATGAATTTTCATTGTAATGCGCCACAAAAGAAAAACGCGAGTCTATTTACGGTGCTTTGTTAAAAATTAATTTGATACTTTTATCTCGGATTTCTTAAAACATTCTTATTATGTAGGTACTGGTAAAATAGCCACTCAAATTTCTTCATTATGTATTGATATTTTTTGCTTGTTTAAAACACTCGTCCAACCATAGACAAATGTTGAAGGGAGAGTTAAGTGGAAAATTATCGATCAATTTATTCAATACGTATCGCTAATTGGACACGTCATTGTTAGTTACAATTTTAATTACTTAAAACAGATGAGGGTAATAGCAGGCGCTCCTATGAATGTAAATTAAGTTGAATCAATTCCAAAAAAAGAACATAACTTTTTAAGAAGCGAGAGAGTTTTAAGCTTGTAAAATTGCGTAACGAATATCACACATAATAAACCTGTAACATTTTAAGATTTTAAAACCTGATAGGCAAACATTATAAACCCCAAAACCTCTAGCCTCAAGCGTGAAAGTTAATAAAATCTACAAGCTTCACGTTCAATTATCGACTGAACAAATTCGAACATCGATTAATTCGTATAAAATCTCTCATAGATGGTACGATAAGCAGATAATTACTCTGATATCGACTTATAACCGTATAAATGGTTATTTCACGTGACTCCATCTCACGAGTCTTATAAGTAATGTTATTTGAGAACATTGTTACAGCGAGTTCAATTTGAAGCTTATCAAAGGAATTATCCGCCGCTGATTAAATCGATTATTTACCTATTTCATACGAAGCGGATACACTATTATGTTAATGCTGAGATTTACACAGTTAATAAAATCGTTTTATTCGTCATTTAGTGACATATCACACTAGCGGATTGCGAGCGGTTTCAAAGCGGAGCGGGTGCGCAACGAATACGTTGCGGTTGCGCAGCGAATTCGTTGCGGACGCGTGGCAGATGCGCAACGTTTACGTCGCAGTCATGTACACTCATTAACAAAATGGAATCCGTGCTGGTTGTTACTTATAACTTGTGATAGTATAATAATTATGAGATCATTATTTTTTACGAGTTTCATAACATGTTAATGTTTAGGGTATTGTTTTATCTATTAAATCTTGGTCGAAATGCAATCAGATAACTTAATTGCTCATTAAGAAAGTTCATTAGTGAAATAAATGTTAAAGCTCCTTAACTAAAACAGGGCTATCTTATTATTAGATAAATAGCAGTGAATAGAAAATTTTATCAAGCAACCAGCAACTCACTATCACTTTGCTCATAATTAGGTTCACAAAATCTCTTTATAACATACGTTGCTATGGGAGAGATTATACTGGTCAGTCGTTACATACTTTTGGAATGTATGGTACATTCTAAAAGTCCTAGTAATTCAATTTTATAGCACCTTTTTTTAACAACACTCCAGTTGTTATTACATCTTTAGTTAACTGTTAAGTAAGTGCATTTCCACAGTACGGTTAAAAAATTGAGTGCTACAGAAACGATGGAAATATTGAATGGAAGTTAGGCAAGGCGGAAGGGCTGGCTTTTGTGCGAGAGTATACAAAATGACGCGTCCGCAACGAATTCGCTGCGCAACCGCGGCGTGTTCGTTGCGCGCCCGCAACGTATTCGTTGCGCACCCGCTCCGCTTTGAAACCGCTCGCAATCCGCTAGTGTGATATGTCACTAAGATGTTAATGTTATTAAAAAAGCTGATATTTTTCAGCTAATTGAATGCTACGGGCATTCAAGTTTTACAGTTAAACTATTTTAATATATGTTGACTGTTGTTCTTTTGCGCATACCTAATAGGCGTTCTTTATCGTTAAAGAATTGGAGATTATATTGGGGGAATTCCCTCTTCAGTTTAATTTTTTTGCAATCGTAATAATAACTCTATTTTTTTTTTTTGGTATACATACGTATACGTGCTTAGTTAAAGTCACAAGCCTATTTTTGAATAATATCATCAAGTTTTATCCTTTTATGAATAATTATTTAAACAGACCACTTGTTTTTAAGATACATTGAGATGACCGTCTTTACAAATGCATATTTGATATTTTTGATATTTTTCTTAAATAACCTGTAACCAACTGCTATAACCAAATTGTAAAATAAAACGTGTTCACAATTGAGATACTGCATCCCTGACTTAGAGCATTATTCACGAACCCTTGCAGGCTCAGGTGGAGCTGGCAGCTGTCCGGAAACGGAAAACCTTAACTAATTATTTTTTTCAATACACCACCCGACGCTGCGCCATCTTGACGGAAATACGATGCATCTATTTAGTCTTATTTTAAAGGTTATTAAATTATTGCAATGAGAGTAAATAGGCAAGTAACAATATATTTATGGCGACTTATGACTTGGGCGGTATATTCGCCTTATTTTACTAGTTTTTTTTTAAACTGGAGATTGCATTGGTATTTAAATATACGTATGAAAATGGAATGATTGTTTAATTTATTATCCTGTTAACATTTTAAGAATCAATAACACAAAACAATTTAACAATCCCGTTGAAAGCTTCCTAAATCTTAACTCAAGACATTTTGGACTTTGATTTATTACATTTTAACAATAAGGCAGCAACAGAGAATCTTAAAATAGTCCAAATATAGACGAAAACATTCAAATAGAATCATAACACACAATAAATTAGTTGTCTTCATAATTCGTTCCCATTTCTATCTAAACTCGCATAAAGTACAACTTATAGTGTATAAAAATAACATGGCTTGTTATTTATGAATTCGTTAGAAAGCCATTTATGTTCAGCGAGGCACAGCAACACTGATAACACGTTATTTATACACTTTAAAAGCCCGAGGCTCCGGTGATAAGGAATTTATTTGTATCGTCTCCATAGTGAAGTAGAAATTGAAAACAGGGCAATTAATTGAACTTACACTTGTATAACATATTCTTTATCTTTAAAATTCTATTAGATTGTGTTACTACATGTATTGGTACATTTTCCGTATAATTACGAGACGCTTTTTTTTCAACGTAATCTTAATGTATGAACAATAGGTACTTGCTACGGCATTGACTAATAATATCATGTATAAACCTTGACCTATAAATCTATTTAAAAAAAAGTAAGAACTCCCTTGTTGTGCGAGTTTCATGGTAAATATTATGCAGACTTACTTGCCTTTATACAGTTTGGGTGTTTCGTATAAAACCAAATAACATATTTTAACACATGTCAAACTTATAAATTTATATCAAACTTATTATTACTCCCAGGAAATAATGAAATAAATAATGTTTCATTTATTTAAACAACTACTATTTTCTTTAATATTCTGATTGTTATCTTAACATGAGTGATATCAGATATCGAGCTAATAATAAACAATACGTAAAATTTAAACTTATTTGTGTATCACGCCAAACTTTTCACCTGTAACAGATTATAGATATACCAAGAGCCAAGGAACGTATTTCATATAGCCAGACGTTTAATACCTTAACTATTAAGCTAGTAACAGTTTGAGCGATATTACACCGGACAATGGTTAGTCGAGAGCAGAGCAAACACAATATCCCCTATGATACAGGGATTATACGGTTTGAGTAGACGCCTGTATTAGCTACGAACTTACGTACAATATTTGATACTTTAAATCCGTTTTGAAAATTGCGACGTTGTAAAGTTTTTGGTGACAGTTTAGCTGGAATTTTAGTTTTTGTACCCTCTGTTTGAATGTTAAATTAAATTTAACTACTTAATTGAAGTTGTATTTACAGAGTTTGCATGAACTTGAACATGAACTTTTATGTCTTCTTATAAAGTATAGGCACAGTATTAAAATATCTATAGGAAATAATATTGTAATACTGTGGTATAGGTATCTATCTTAATAATAAAATATCTCAATCATCTAAAGAGATAATTGACTGGATTTTATATTTCAATCGGAGTCATAATCTTCATATTAACATATTCTTATTAATTTGACTACATTTACAAATAATAATCATTCCATTTCAAACAATTAATATTCCCTTGATAACACGTTCAACTCAAAAACAACTTCAATCAAATGAAATTCAACAATATAAGCGTTCAAAATCTCCAGGCTGCTAGATAGTGGACGTCAGTTTTGGGTTTCATTGTTTCAAAGTTCCGACGGCTGCATCACAACACATCATATCGCTGCGTCACATGGGTATCAGCGCCGGCGCCGGTGCTCTATTACCACATCGTGCGATATATTGGCGTGCGATAGCATTCGAAATTTATAGCAAGTAATTTCGTAGAACAAGGCTTTTGGTTATCTGTCAATGAAGTAAGATTGATGTCTGCGTTATGGTTGAAGAACTGTAAATTGGTTTCGTAATAATATTCTACATGCTATTTTCTTAAAGCTCTGTTTCATATACCACTCCATAACATATATAATTGAGTGACAATACGGCCATTGTTAAACAAGCAAACTGAGATGGCCAACACCTGACTCATCACAAGAAATTCAACTATAGGAAATGTTAAAGTTAAACTTTCAAACCTACACCTGAAACTAACAAGAAGTTTCATCATATCGTACGACTTCGTCTTTCATAATACTCCACCGTTTTCCATGCGGAAATTGAGTGCGGTCGGCGTCTGTATTATTGTATATTTTATGTTATACATAGGCGTCATGTGCCGTCGGGTGACTGCCGCTAAATAAACTACTGCACTTGAAATGTATGTTTGGCTAAATTAAATTAGCGGGGTCTTAGGAAATTCGCCTTTTGGAAGTGGTTATTTGATTAAAGACTTCGTGTTGAATGATACATTATTAAAATTCTATTTGTTTCTATTTTCAGTGTTTTTCTTAACGTAGATTCTATACATTCTTTGCTATGGAAAAGGTAGTGTCAAATATGATATGAAGTTAGTCTCAAATTAACAAGAACAACAAAATAAGAAGTTTGCTTCATAATCCTTGAACATATCATAATATCTATGACAACTTGATGCGATTAATATAAGGAAGGATTTATGAATAGGCTGATTAGTTTCGGGTGTCTCAATTAGTGGTATGCGGAAATTAAAGATTATTGCAACTAATAATAATTCAATACCATTCTATTCTTACACACAATCAAGCGTTTCCCCACCGGACAGACATAGTGAAACAAATAATGAAAGTAACATTGAGTATGAAATTTTGATAATATCAGTAGGCAATAAGGAAAAGAATACATTGATCCCACAGTATTCCTTAAAGGTTACCTTAACGACCAAAAACAGATTAGTCGCACAGCTTTTAACCATACTCAATTAAATTAGACATTCCACAGATTACATCGTTAACGAGTTATTGCTTGTTAACTAATCCTTCAAAAAGCGGTCAATAACGATACAAAGTCACGTTAGATGTAATAGACTTAATAGATTAAGCACGGATATGACAAGGATACGACCACGGCTATAAAACTTTCCCTGCGTGAAAAGTGAGTTTGGTCACGAAGAGGTCATTAATTTCATATAACCTGGCCAATGTTTCTACGCTTGTAAACCGAAGATCGGGTGGACGCGAACGGGGTTCGTGATTGCTGTTCGAGCTTTCGATTTTGATAATAATAAACAACACATTGCGACTGTTTATAAAAATACTACATTAAATTATGTAACAGATAACAGTAGAACATGTTCTTTATACATTTTGTTGTGTCTATACATTTGATAGAAGTCTGTAGACAAAATCTCTTATGCCCTATTGCTGAACCACGTCTTAAACAATATACACCTAGTGCTATATCGGAATTCGCACCTATAACCAAATACAGCGGAAAGAGCAGACTGTGTTTTTTCATCAACAGTAACAAGTACCTACTCGTTTACTAGCCGGCACATACAAAATATTTTGCAAACAAACTAGAAAAGTACAATATTCTATTTGGAAATTTTGTGAAACAAAATTAAAATTCTGCGAGTCACATGCGAAACAAACATTTTCATTCATAAATATTGAACAAAGCATTTGTTATTCTCCACATCAGTGAAACGACAAAACAAAAAGCCAGGTTCTTCTATTGCATTAAAATATATTGCAGCCGCTAACGTCGTATAAAGAGCTAATACGTGAGCTAGGGCCTGTTTGGAAGCTGTGACAAGTTTTTGAGCGTTTATGAATAAATAAGCAGACCCCGTCTGCCGCATCAATACCGCTGTGGCTGGATGCCAAATTCTGTTCGTGACACTTAGCACTTTCGCCCTTTTTTCGTACACACGGTGAATATTTTGTGCGACTAATTTCCAAACCGAGTAAAGCGACTCTTTCATTCGACCTTTGCAACGTTTCAATTCAGAGCGCCATTTTTTCACCGCTGATGAAATTGCAATCTTCATTAGCTTGCAATTTATGTCCATTTTAGGTGGTTTTTGTGTCGTCCGTTATTTTGATGTCTCCATGCCGTTTCATTTACGCAAGTAGGTACATACAATTCTGGATTCAGTGAAAAGAAACTTCGAAGAAATATTTATAGAATTTCCACAACAATAAGTTCACACGTAGTACCGCGACAGCACAAAGCTCGCAAGGCACTTTGTAGTCAACGTTAAATCAGACGCAAAAAGCAGTTGACATTTGAAATTTCCAAAGCGACGGTGTTTGGGGAAGGTGAGGCCATTACCCGAACCGATACTGACTACACCCCGCTTGTCTGCAGTTCAACGTCATTAAGGTAATCTACATGCTCCGGCCGAAATGTACAAAGCATTTCGAAGACGGCTTACGAAACTCGAGACCTTCAACTATTTGTAAGAATTAGATACTTAATTATATTGTTTTGTAAAGGTAAAATATCCAGCTCAAATATCTGATATGTCTATTCTAATTATCCTCTATCTATGAATTATCCTTCCAGAAACATAGACGGAACTTAAAAATATCTCAATGTGAGCCAGCAGGTACTGTTTGTAGATGGGACATACAACACGTGTTTGCGTATTGCACGCCTCATAAGCGAAGCGTTGAGGTGGGTACTACTGTCACTTCGCGCAAAACATCTGATTTTTCAAACTTAAAATGTCTTTATGTATCATACATTGCACTTGTAAGATAATACATACACACACATATTAAGAAAAAACACTATTTTTAACATTCATGATATTTTTGATGTCATTTTTGTTATTTAAACTAGTTAAAAAACAGTTTAAAAAAGTTCTGTCTTGGACGTCCGTGTGTCTGTATGTGCGGATCCTTTTTCTTGTTAACACGATAGCGACCGAAATACTTTACTAATCGAGTCTTTTTTTTTCTCTTACGCTTGAGTATGCTCAGGAATAGAACCCTTTCATTTTTCAGGGTCTGATTCGATGTGGTTTAATTGTTATTAAATAAACAAAAATAATAATTTATAAATAATTATTAAAAAACACATTATGAGGCGTGCACTTTTGGATTTTCCAAACTATTTATACCTACGGTTACAGATACAAAAGATCATGTTAAACTGTATGTAGGTACGGTCTACCTTCTGCTGTTCATATGTTACTTCTCAAGTTAGTGTTTCACATTGAAGTTGAATCTAGGCATTATAAAATATAATGAAAAATGTTGATTTCGCAATAAAATCAAAAGAAAATTTATATATCGAATTCATAATAGACATTAAATAAATTACGCCGATCCGTAAATGCCAGTAACATAAAGGTTTATTCGTTTTAAACCCAATTATTCTGGGGATATCAATTGAGAATTGGATTCTGAATTAGAATTTGATTTCAATTTCGAGGCTTTAAACCATTGAGGTGGATAAAATAAAAGATTTTAGGTGTATGAAATATGCAGTACATTTATTGTGTTGATCGAGTAAGATTTAAATTTAGGAATATTAATAATTTGAAACTAGTTATCCTAGTTATCCTAGTTAGTCCTATTATCTAAAATTGGATTGATTCCATATTGCCTGAAATTGGGGGAATATCACGTATTAGATACCTACGTACTATTTACGCGGTAAGTTGTACGAATTGACTAACAACAGAAGTTAATAACTCCTCCAAAGTACAATGTCTATACAAAATAATTTATGACATACACAATTATAGAAGACCTAACAAACAAACTAAGGTAAATATATTACGAAGGAAATTTACCGTAAGGCAATGAACAGCATAAGTTAGCAAAGGTCAACATAAAACTGGACGTAAATAGCATCATACGCGCTGAAAGCAAATCGAAGTTTTCCCATTTTCAACAGCAGTTAGACGAGTTTAAATTAGGTTATTGCTTATTGTTCACTGGCTGAGATTTACGATCGACGACAGACAGCAAAACAAGCATTGTCCGACAAACAATGTATGAGATGTCACGACGCTCAGCAGTTTGTACCTTCATCGCTTAACATGTTAACAAAATTTATTTTCAGACAGAATAGTCTTCGTTTTAATGGATGAATTAGTTAATACTGACTAAACTGGCTGACTGATAGCTCTGAAAATTCATACACATTTAGGTGTGTGTTTGTACTTTTGCTATTTTTTAAGTTACAATATTTCGTTGTCTCATAGTTTTTAATTAGATATAAAATTGTATCCAAAACAGGCAAGGCTAAAAAGTAAAGTAAAATCTCACACAATATTTAATTTCAATAAAATGGGTCTTTGATAAACATCTTTTTCAATACGAATTTATTAAAGTGAGTAACTTAATTGGACTTATATTAATAAAACCATTGTTAACTTTCAAAATTATTTTTGCTTCTTCGAAATGAATAAAGTAAATAAATGAACAACAATACATTCTGCACGAGTAAAGTTAATTATAATTCAAAACCCATTAAAGAAATGTAAAGATATTATCGTAATAGCAACAAAAGGTTGGTATTACAAAAACTTTCAGGGATGGTTCTAATTATGGAGTCGGGCTCACGCTTTGTAGTACCTACCTACGTTATTACAAAGAAATACAGAATATAAATTTCTTTCACCGATTTATTTCTAAAGAATCACGTTCGTGACTGCAACGAACGAAAAGCATCAAATTAAAATAGCACAGCCAGTAATTCACCTTCAATTTCGTTATTTTTATGATCATGCCAGACTTTCGTGGAAACTCCTAGGTTATAAGTATTTTCTAGATTAGGACTGTGCCACGGTCACCAGCACACTTCGAAATCAGTTATCACGGAAATGCTTAATCTGTTTCCAGAATGTGTAATCTGTAATGAACAAAATTAGCGAGAAATTACGTGTTGATTGTGATAGCCCAAATTATTATATAAATAAATATTATAGGAAATTATTACACAAATATATTGCTCATAGAATGAAAAAAATGCTATATAGACAAGATTGTGTTTCAAAATTAGTCTGTTACTTTAAATATCGTGAAACAGGCATATTCCTAAAACAAATTTAGCTAAATTTTGCACAAGCTAAACAACTCGTTAACGTTCATCATTATGTCTTTTTCGTCAATTTCTACCCTCGAACTTTTCAGTCGGAGCACACTTTGCCGACGTTAAATGTTTTCTTTTTACCCAAACGTCTAAAGGGAGCCTAATAGAGGTCGTCAGTAGACGGAATTATGCACAGAATTAGGGGTTGCCTCTTGATGGAGTAGTACTCCAGTCTTGCTTTACGACTATTGGCATCGTTATGTTTGCACTGAATAGATGGAAATACGGTGGAAAATTTTATATTAATTCCTTTTGGCGCGGAACGGGCTTGACGTGATGGGAACTTTAATATTGAGTTTTGTTTTACTTGTAGCACTGGAGGGTACTGATAATTTAAATTTTAAGGTCTACCATTATTTTATCCATCGCTTTGTTAATGGGAAGATGCCGTGTTCATGTTTTACAAAAATCATCTAAAATTAATGAGCTTGTCCATTCATTTTACTTGTTTATTATTGTATTCACAATTGTTTTATGGTGCTTAAATCAACACAGTATGCAGTATATATTCAAAACGATCAATTAATTATTCTTATTGTCAACACCGTTTAACAACAATTGTATGCAAACTAATAAACAAATGAAGAACCATGCAAATAAAATAATTGATATTACCTACTTCAAATGATAAAATGTAATAAAGATTTGTTATTTTTCAATCTTCTTCCAAGTTATATGCGCAGCGTTCATAAAGTGTAATGAAAAACATCACATGTTATTTACAACAATACAAAACGTACTCTTTAATACCATAATGCTACTATTACAGAAAGAAAATATGGTAGCTCGGCGCGTAACTGCAGAGATATTTTTCACTTTTTCCATTTTTCTTTGTACACACACTTACATTAAGCGGGAGTTGTTGAGAACATGCTGTTATGTTACTGGTAAACATTTTTATAAAATACACAAGAAATTGTATGTTTCAAGTTATTTAAGTTGAATTCTTATGTGTGTTTAATTTAGAGCGCTGAGTAACTAGGAATTTAATATACAAAATTATTATTTCTTGTTTCCTTTCTAATGCCGATGTTTAAAAGTGCGAGCATTTCTTTGTTAAAATTTGCAAGACTAATTTTTAAATATGACATAATTTTTAAATATTTTTATTAGTTTTTTATCGAATATTTTTATTAGGTACCTACCTTTTATGCGGAATATACATTTTATTGTTTTGTTGTACCATACTTCGTTTATATGACAAGGTATATCTCAACTTTAATGGCAATTCTTAACAAAAATAAAATTGAATTGTTAAAAAATTTGTCGAACAACAGTCCAATTCTTTCACGAAAGACAAGCACTTATAGATCATTCCAACTTACAATATATTATAGATTTTGTATCATTTCAAACAATTGCCCTTTACGGTATTTCACAAAGCTGCTCAGTGAATCCCGTGTGATTTATCTACGTCCGGAATATTTATCGGAGCGATCGATCGGTATAATCTACCGGACCGCAGACGTGCTGAAGGAACGGTATGTCAAGCAGTTGGCCGAAGATTTCAGACGCATTGTTCCAGCTATTCCAAGCTCTTCGTGGTGAGCGTTGACGCGATTGAATGCTTTTCACAGTTTATGTACCTATAAATGGTATGGCTAGTTGAGGGTATTTTCTTATAAGCTCGTAATAAATTATACACTTAGGTGGGTTTTGGACCATAATTTCAAGTACTTAGAGAGCGTGGCGTGTTTTAGTTATATTCGATCGCAAATCAGAACAAACACTAAATGATACTGTATGACATTGACGAATAAATGATACGATACGAAAATACGATTAACGAATATAAGGATTTAATTTGTCCCTAGCTTATATAAAACCAAAAATAAATGGCAATTGGTATGTAGAATTCGATGTTTTCAGTATAATACTTTTTATATTATTATGCTCTTATGCAATGCGAAAATGCACGTTTTGAAACTCCACAACAAACATTTGCATCAAGGTTGCAGCCACAATAACATCGTTCTATTTCTAGACCTTTTAATAATATTATGACGAAACCCACACGCGACAAACCTACACACTGCAGCTTGGGTTAGGTCAGTTTTCTTTTCCCTTTTAATTACACATTTCCATATCTTTATTTTTGCATTACGGCGATGACTCAAGCCGTAACAGGCGACCTCGCTCGCGTGATTCACCGAATGAATCAGTCAACAAAGAAAGCGAAATTTCTATACTAATATACATTTAGTTACGACTTTATTACATTTGTTTTAGCGTCTGACGCTAATGTTTATTCTAGACCATATAGAAACGCGTGGGTGGCATTTTGAGTACTCGTTGCGATGTTGATATTTTTGTTGAGATAGAAACGCGATTTGCAATAAATAAAAGTTGTTAAACCCACAGAAAGCTCACTATCACTTCCGAGTTTTTGCAATCTGTGAAGTTACACATCCATTATATTACGAGCTTAGCTATAATCTTCTCTTCGATTAGTTACAACTTCAATACGGCTACTTATTTCATAATATCATAACCGACAAGAACAAGCGAGCAATTTCCTAACGTTATTTTGAACATGATTGTTATAATAATCATAATCGAAACCTTCTCTTTACACATTACAATGTAAATTCGTAAATGCTTGACTTTCTATTAAGCATTTGAATTTTGAATAGAATTTGTATAACATCTAAGATATATCATGCAATATTACGTCGTCCGCACATCAGCAAAGTTAATATCGCAAGAAGAAACGTTCTGGACCGCAATCATGTAGCTGTATTAACGTTATAAATTAGGACGTTACGCTGTCAGCCCACTCAAATAATCGTAAAGAAAAGATACTGGTCATTCCAAGCACTTGTGGCGCTCGTTTCGTCTGTTTCATTTCGGTGTGTGTAGGAAAAGTTCGAAATACGACCATTTCCAAATTTTGGCACGTACTTTGTGGGTACAAGTGTGCCCATTATTCTTTTGGTATTCATAATTGTACAAGTGTCAAGATGCGTTTTGTTTCAATTGATACAATTGGATTTTGAAAACAAATATCTATGCATTGATAAATATGATTCATCTTATATAATAAATTTCGTGTCACAATGTTTGTCCTCAATGGACTCCTAAACCACATAACCGATTATAATAAAATTCGCACACCATGTGCAGTTCGATCCAACGTGAGAGATAGGATAGTTTAAACATGTAGGTACCACGGGCGAAGCCGGGGCGGACCGCTAGTATTCATATAGTTATAGAGCTCTACCTTGATAGAGCACACCACTGACCACAAATCTATTAAAGCTACTAATTTAAGATTAATACATAATATTAAACTTACGAATTAAGTGCGAGGGTCTTATGTTATATGTATCTTTTGTTTATAAATATGTATACCTACATATTACAGAAAAATAACTACAAACCAAAATCTACAATAACACTCAACCAAAAACCTCCTCATACCGTTAAAATTTTCACAATTCGTACGTTGTGGTGCTGAAAACCCGCAGTAATGGTATTGAAGGCCAGACATCTCTAGACAGCATCACATCGACTTCCACGTGATGCATACGTATTGCTCGATTTTCCGCAACGTAGTTTCAATTGTACCAAGCCATTAGTGGTATTCGGTTGACTCTTTTCGATTGAACTTGATAGAAATCTCTAATGACCACTTTATATACAGGTATGGTTTGTAGGTATCGAGATTATATTTTAATATTAAATTTAGTGGGTGTAGTTTTTAAAGTAATTATAAATTATTTGAAATATAGGTACAGTTAAAGAGTTATGTAATAGAAAATGTTAATAACAATAATATTTCTGATGATGTTGTGAATATAAGTTTATTAATTAGTATGCAGCTATTATTATGTTTCTTTATTAAACTGAGATTTCGAAATATGTCATGAACAAAAGTACATCCAATTAGCCATACAAATAATACTTTAAACTCCAAAAAGGGAAATAAGAAGATATTCATCCAAGCATTTCAATGAAGCATTTTCCGCATCCGCTTTATAAAGGTATTTTATTACTAATTGACAGCAAAACAAGTGTTAACTCTAAACTGAATTAGACACGCAAATATTTATTTCAATTAACAAGCCCCTTCTAAAGAACCTGCGATTGACACGAAAGAAGAGCTGTGACATCTGAGAAAAAGGGTTCTTTCTTAAACGAAAAGGAATTTTGATTGAGAGCGTACTTAAGCCTTTTACAGCATACTAATTAACTGCGTAGTCGACTAATTGAGTATTTATACACGATATTAAAGAATGCTTTGTGAAATATATGTCACGATGAAATTTGGGGTGATGTTGCTTCTTATTTTGTATCAAACTTCACATTTTTAGATGTAGGTTTTTAAGTTATAATGAATTTAGAGCCTATGTCTTACAAATTTTCGAAGATTTTTTTAAAGCCACTAAGATATCATCATACGAAATCACTGACAATTTTTATAAGGATTATACCAGTATGACCAATTCCACATTAAGTTCAATATCATAAGTCTTAAGTTTCTACTGTAGAAGCCACTTGTATACAAAATAAATTGAAATCGTCCCTCGATTAATAACATGTACATTTATGTAAACATCGGTGATACAAAATTTACGATAGAAGAATGACGCCACAGAATAAGGGAGAAACGCAATAAAAGATAGGTAATACATTTTCTTTGTACATTTTTCGCTTGACCACACATGGAATATTTAAAAGTGGCTGGCTTCGGACCTTTCGATCGAATTGAATAACCATCCATGTGTATAAGGTTTCACTACATTTACATATCCCAAGTATTTCTTATTTATAAATATTATTCTTGCACAACATGTTTTATTTACAAATATACAGCTAGAGCTACAGACTAATCCTTCTATATACTCTTTTCCACCTCCGTTAACAAAACTGCAAGCCATTTGACGTTCCGCAAAGCCTGTTATATCCAGAAACGTCCATAAACAATACAAATAATTGTCCTCCATTAAGTTCATACGCAATTACAATCACGCGCACCAGATTGCATTACCTCCGACCAAATCCTTTACGACCTATACAAATGGCTGCCAATTTGATTAAAGTAGTCAACCGCATGCGAAGCGGCGTGGAGTCCTGCCAAAGCTTCACGGGTAACGTTTTAATACGCAGCGTCTAGTTTGTTTAAATTAGCAGTTAGGGAAAGGGTATTTTTCTTAATCCAGGAGGTGGTTCTTGAAGTAATTTCGTCTTGAGTGAGAGTAAACAGGCTGAAAACGAGAGGAGTGGCTCCCCGTTAATTAGACGGGGTTAAAGAGCGGACGGTATGGCCCCTTGAATCGTTAATCGCAACCCTTATTATGTCACAGTTTTTGTGAAACGAAGACCGTCAAGACGGTGTGACTAATTTGGAGCGAATGTTTGAACTTCATCCTGTCTTGGAACTCTTTACGAATACTTTTAAATTACGCTTTGAGTACTAAAAGGTAGTAAATTTATCGGGATTATTTTTGCGCACTAAATATTTGATGTTCTCAATAATTATTTAAGGGCACGAAAACTGAATTACGTGTTACAGTTACAGTGTTTTTTATCTGTGCGTATTATAGATAATTTTATATTATTATTATGACTGAATGTTTCCTATGAGATGTCCATGACAATATGTTAGGCATCTGGAAATTTGGCCAACAGTTAATTGATAAACGTATTACTTAAAATAAATGTAAAGCTAAGATAATTTTCGACGAAAAGCAGCCACGCTTATATACTTAGTTATTTTAACTTCGAATATAATCAAGACTTTTCAGGTATGCAATCTTATACCATTTTATAAATTTAAACTTTGAACCTTAAGCTTGCTTTTAAATTTCTATATAATTGACGCCTAAATATTTCACAACATTTATTAGTTTAGAGTGTAACAAACTTGCAATATTAAAAGTTTTAATTTACTACAAATTTTCGTTTTAACAACAACCGAATTAAAACCTGTTTAAGTCAAACGCCAAAAGGTATAACTTTTAACAGCCAGACCTCTTAAATTTTATGTAAAACGAAACGTTTGACAAAATTCATAGAATACTATAACGATACTATAAAGGGGTTTTAAATTCAATATCGGAGCAAATCCCTTTCGATATAGAAGTGTTTTTATTTAGCTTTTTATCGTGTGGATTGGAGCTTATTACCTCGGATTGGGGAACGAAGTCGCTCATAGACGATTATTGTTCAATTTCCGTGAGGGTGTAGTTGATGCGTTTTATGCGTTCACATATCAGTTATTTTATAAAAAAGATATTAATACTTCATTCTAACCGCACCTACGATTTAAATATTTTTATCTGGTTTAAATTTTAATAAGTAGGTATTCAAAGATACATATAGTTCACTAAACGGAAAAACCATTATTAATTTTGTTCTACTTGAGTAGTAAAGAGAATACAATAACAATCCACAAAACAAACGCAATTGCGTGATGCCCTTACAGAAACCTTACAGGTTTGTCAACCAACATATTATTCTATCACTTATCAAAGGTCATATTTCCTTAACAACTGATCACATACACAAATTCGGAAGGAATTTCATTTAACCCCTAACAAGGGAGGAGTGAACCAAACAAATGACCCTCGTTTCCGTGTAGACACAGCGGTCAAGGATTTGAACCGAGTCACTTATTCCTCGCTATCCTCAAGAATAATTGGTCCGTCTTGCCGTCTGCGGTTGGCGACCAAACTGATATTAATTAGTTTGCCTTGAATTATTTAATACCGCAGTTATACTTACGAGTCTCGTGAGGGATGGTTAATGAATTTAGTGTGCGTCTCGATATGGTCAGCATTTACGATTTATAAACGCTTCCATCTGAAGAACTAAATCTCAACCTAAAATAGAAGGTCAGCTGCGAAAATCAATGACAATCTATAATACTTATTATATATTACTACATAAAGCTCGCGCTTTCAGTCGCGAATAAAAAGCTCATATTATGTGATATACTACAAAGTTTAGCTTCTATCTCTTCTATCTAAGTACTAACTAACGATAATAGTATAATACCCATTCATTTAATCTAACATATTTAAAGCAAATCTTTTAAATAATGTATTATACAGCTTACACAAAGTCGCGAATCTTCTAATAAAATTAACAGTAATTTCAAATAAAACAAATCCATTAATTTCCCATACATTTACATAATCGCTGCAGGCTGATTAAATTTGTACAAAGTAACTGTAAAATCGCTTGCTCTACAAATTCTTGGCTATTATTTATTTAGTAAACAATTGGGAGAAATTACATTGAATCTCTCATTTACATTTACTTTTGCATACATTTAAATAAATTACAACGTTAAATAATCGGCTGTAAAGTCTATAAAGGAGTTTCTTGCAAATACAAAACACCAGTTTTATAATAATGTAAATGTAATGCTATTTCCCTTATAATGACCATTTAAAAAATTACACGCAACTAGCATGTAAGTATTTACTTCCCCAAAATTATTAATCTAACTTAGTGTATAATGTTATTATAAAAAAATTACAAACTTTTTTAATTTATTTAGACACTTATTATTTAAATCTCATAGATTAAGTAGTTCGAATATAAAAATCGCTTTGATTAAGTCGTAGACAACTTTAAAAAATCGATATAACCAATTTAATAAGTATTTGAATTTAAAGTGGTTTGAAGCAATCGACTATCGGACAAGTTTTTATTAGTTGCCCATAAAATAGACGTGCAACTTGTTACAAGGTAAGCTTTGGTCGCGAACCGTTCAACTTATTGAAAGTTTTCAGTCATAATAACCCCAGGAGAAACGGTTTTCTTTATAAGACGAAATCAAAACACGTCGGCGAAATAACATTCAGTGTACGTTAACAACAAATTTTTAACTGAATATTTTTGTTCGTCCACTTTATTTATGTAGTTACAAATTATACATACAAACTAATTTTAATTCTCAATATAATTAAGTCTCATAGAAAACGAGAGTTCCCTTCATATTCACATACAAAACTCTACGTAACGTAAACTTACGACTTTTTTGTAAATAATTTGTAATGATCGTAACACGAGCTTTAGTATACAGCAATAAGAGTCACATTTGAGCCTCATATTTTAACTATACAATTTTTAAATAAATATCTTATACATTGAAAAGCTCAAGTGTAAAATTGTCCAAGATTTGTATGGGAAGTGCATGGAAATGGCATTCATTTAAAGAGGCATGTTTGCTAATTCATTACGTCTAGGACGGGGGCGTGAAGGCGACATATTGAAGTTACGAAGGCTTAGAATTAAAGCCGGTTAATTAACAAATGCGTCCTCTTAGCCGATGTTTTGTTCCGTGAAAAGGCATTTGTGTCTCGCAAGATTCTGTTACAGAATGTGAAAGCTGAGCGATTTTAAAAACGTTGGGGATTTATTAGGAAGTCTCCGGCATGGTATTAAATTATAATATGCCTGATTTTATTGAATTATATTTCTGAGTAATTTCAATATACGAAGGTATTATTATTATATAGAAAAGTTAAACTACAATTATTGTCTGTCTGTCTACAATTATTGACATCATAAGTAATTAGTTTTTAAAAAGTAAATCGAGTACAAAATGTATTTAATATTATACACACAATGAATCACATTGTTAACAATCTGAGTGCACCACGACACATTACCATAAAAACTACAACTCAACTACCACTTGCAAGCCAGCAAAACGCGTTCAGTTCATAAATTAAGCAAGACGTGTCAAATACAACACATTATAGTGGTCAGTAAGGAGCAGCCCCGGGCAATGCGGTCTGGAGGCGCGTCATTTTGACGGACAGTTCAACAAATCCCCTGAGGTCCGAGCATTGTTGATTTCAAGTGGGAAGCTCTCATGAATATTTCGAGGGAGGTAACACCGTTTCAAACTTCAGTAAATTATATGGAGTAGTTATTGGTAATTAATTATTTAGGTATATAGATGTTGGATGATTAGAATGACTAGGTAAATTGTGGTAAGAAATAGTTACGATTGATCTTAGACCAAATGTTGAATTCACAGAACAGGTTGAATGGGGTACAATTCTTAAAGAGTTCCCACTGATAGGTGAAAATATATCCGGAATAAAATCTTTTTCAACATGCATAAAATAATGACACTGACAAGTTGAAACTTCCATATTTATTGTATAAATAATATACCTAAATGTTTTTGTAATTTGTGCATTCCTTATGTGAATTATTGAATTTTTATGACGGAGAATCACAATAGTTTAATAAGTATGAACTAAGCTTTAAAGACTTCAGCTACTACAATATCATTACCGTCATTACAATATGGGTGAATTAAAACTTTTTTTTTGTTTCAGTACTATGTCCAAACTATTAGGAAATAAGGAACTTAATAGAAGTAAGTTAGATAAAGGCAAGGATTCTGTAGGTGGATATATGAAAGAAAATAAGAAATTCAATATTATGGAGCCATCCTTACAAATAGATAGAAATCCATTTGATATACCCTGGCATAAGCGCGTGTTTACCAAATGCTCTAAAATGAAAAAAATGAAGCCCGAACCATTTATAATGGATGAACCTAAGTCTATATGTGATGTAGATAATGAATTTTATAAAATTATCGAAGGGCGTCCCATTAGATCATTTATAGATATAAAAGTATACATGAAGACTATAAGAGATATTCTTCTAACTCGAGCCAACATATGCTATCAAACATCAGACTTAATTATCCAAATGGATAATGCGACAACTGAAGAATTAGAAGAATACAATAAGGTTGCAAAACTATACGCTCACGTTAAAACTAGCTTCATATATTTCGCACAAGAAAGTTATGATACCGCTAAACAGTGCCAAAGACTAGCCCAGGAAAAAGCTAATTTAGTAGACATTGCTATAGAAAAACTGAATGATTACTGTTTTGTGGGCAATCGTTTAAGAAATGAAATCGAAAACTTAATTGCAATACTAAAAATGTTGTCTCAGTATGGTCAGTTTTTATACACCATAGCACCCGTTCCCTGGAAAGAATTGCATCACCGCAAATTTTTAAGGACCAGATCTGTATCGACGAAACTATTTGCAACTGATATGTCTACACCATCATTTGAACTTGACTATCAATTATTTATTCCGTTACTAAAAAATGACGAGCCTGAAATATATTTCAAAAAGCCAAAGGAAATTATTGACGTTTTTGATGAAATGAGTAAACAATGCCTTAATTACATGGAAATGGATGTCTTCACTTCAAATATACTACGTAAAGTGTGTAGTCGAAGAGAATATTTAAAAGCCATTGTTAAATATGAAACTGATGAAATGGAAGCGATTATAGAAATGAATAAAAAACAAATTCATTGGTTAGAGCTCAAAGCAGCAGAATACAAAGAAAAATTTTATCGTATTTTAATGAATGAGTTTCAGGATTTATTTGCATCATACAAAGTGACAAAACTATTTACGTGCTTACAATATGTTCATACACAGATATTTGCAACTCCAGAAGACCCAAAAGATAGTATTTCTACATTAGCTTATAACTTGGAAATTATTTATCTCAATCTTACTTCTAAACTGGATGATTTGGATCAAACAGTTGTCAAGGAAGCAAAGCGTGAGTTGTTCGCAGAAGACATAAAAATGATGAAACAAGCCCGGCTTGCTCAGAGAACTTTAAAGGAGTGTGATATTTTGACTAAGAATCTGTACACCAGTTTTGAACCATCAAGACGTAGGCGTAAATAAGTTACTAACTAGTATTTAAAATATTTAAGTATCACCCCTAAGAGAAGACTAATTACTTAATATTTCTTATGAATCTCTCAAGTTAAATATTCATATTTATTGTTATGCTGTTGTTTTGCCTAAGGCGGATTATTCTAGCAAATAATTACCATAAGTTAACTCTCACACAGACAATTCCGCGTTGCCTCGCAAGCATCTGCTTACATTTCACGCCCTCTGGGACAAAACATTTGCGTTCATGAATACCTTTCCATAATAGAAGCCAGAAACCAACACTATAAAAGCAACAATGTAAATTTTACCTTTATTTCATTTTAAGTAACGCGAATTTTTGTTTGTTATTTTTTTGTCCGCAGAAATTGAATTTGCATGTTCTGTCATATCTTTATTGATAACCGAGGAAGGTGTATTTTATTTAACGTTTAACGATTTATAACTAGATATTTTGTTGCAAATTGAATAATCTCGTTTTTGATTAAGCTTCGGAGCGGGGACAAAAAGTTCATATTGTGTCAATTTAACTTCTAATCACTTTTTAAATACGTTAGCAGCGAGACGCTCGTCCGATCAACGAATAAATTTGAATGTATTAACCAACTGATTCAGACTCCGCCCCGTTTGCTGACAACTCGAGGGGAACGTAATTGATTTTTTTTTATTTATTCCTTTCTTTGCACATCTTAGTTAAGTTGTAATTATGTCGCCATGTCAAATAAAACCACATTACTCTTGTGTTGTATAAATGAAATTCGCATTGGATATAAAGTAATAATATTATAACAAATAAAGGCTTTTTAATCCTCATTTTTGTGTGTAAGAATTAAATGAATTCCAACTTTTCACTGCTCATAGTAATCTAGACAATATATTAGGTTATATTGCCGAGCCAGCAATTATAAGTATGAAATATGAGTACTTTGCATCCCACACAGTTCAACGAATATGAAAAACTTGGAGCTATTAAGACAATGCAGACTATTCTATTTCTAATATGCGAGGCATTCAGTAGAGAGTAAAAATATTTAATACGCATTTAGGAGCCTGGTCTTTGATGATTCTCAGTTTATAGAAATCCAATTTATTATTTAAACAAAAGTACCGTGAAATGCCAGAGGTTTAATGCACGCATTCCTCTGTTATTAAACCGGCCCGCTAGATGGAACAAAGGAAGCAGTGGAGCGTCGATTGATAATTAATATTGTTTTATTATAAGCTTCGTATCTCGTAGGAACAACAGCGCTCGCAAATCCGTACTCAGCCATGCGTTATAATGCATTTATATTATGCTTAGGCAAATTGGTGGAAGATGTTTATAAAATTTGATCCTTGATTCTTCAATATTCAAAGAGAGAATTTTGATTAATATCTTTAGAATGTTGCTTTCAAACGTGTTTAGTTTCTGTCTGAAAAAAATTTAGCAATAAAAAACCAAAGGCTTTAGTAGAACTTAGAAGGTAAGTAAAAAGCTTTTACCGTTTGTTTACTAAAATGTAAAATAAACCGAAAGATGTTACTCTTCATGACATTATCGCAGCATTAGCATACCAGCGCATCAATCTTGGCATTTTCATTTTCGGCGGGCGAAATGAAAATGACAATTATATCCAAATATGCTAAATAAGTTCAACGGCTTGTCTTATAATGGAATAGTAATGGATATGCCATTTATGCATCGTCTAATCGACGCCAGACCTTCGTCAGACAGACGTGGTGGTGAGTCTAGATAAATTGAACTTTTATTTTTAGACCTTTATTGTTTAATTATGTAAGAGTTTGGAATAATAGATTCTTATCTATTAATGACGGGATGCTGTTTAATTGGTTGTGGATTAGAAGATGTCTCGCAGATTCTAGTTTTAAATCTTAGTTGGGTTTAATTGCGTTAAATACTATAGTTGTATATATACGTATAGTAGAGCTAGCTTATAATATGGAATCTAGAACATATGTATGTATGTATGTATGTATAGTTTGGTGTGAAAAAGCATTGCGTGATACTTACATCTTTCAATTATTGTAGTTATTGAACGATATCTCGTATTTCTTTTTGAAGTAAGTTATGATCACTTTTTGTTCAATTATTATATATCAGTAATTACAGCAGTTCTTGCAAGAAAGAAACAAGCAATGCAAAGCATCACGTAGATCATACTTTTTTGTTTCAATTTACAATTTCATTTTCCACTCAATAGATCTGCGTAATATTATTAGAAATCGAAATCCGATTACAACTTTAAACGATGTATTTACGAGTACCTTCGTATCCAATAACACGTAAGGTTAATTTAGTCACAACATTTACATACTTAAAAATTCAGCAGTGTGAATTTCGGCGCCAAGATTCATATATTATGCTTACCCAGCGTTCGGGTCGACCGAGTGTGATTGATCGCCGAGATCTCACCCCTGGAACTAACTAATTGGAATTTTAGCTCTAATTGCAGCCATAACTCCATAACAATGTGACTTGACCGTTTTAATCTTAACAATGACGCTTAAGCTGAAATTATGATGGTTTATTGTTTGACTATCTTATCTTTATCTAATTATAATAACACGGTAATATTATAATAGTAAATTAGCATGATGTTAATAATTATGATGTTAGACTTAAACGC
This sequence comes from Colias eurytheme, assembly GCF_061535395.1. Taxonomy (NCBI): domain Eukaryota; kingdom Metazoa; phylum Arthropoda; class Insecta; order Lepidoptera; family Pieridae; genus Colias; species Colias eurytheme. Next base: position 7,895,861 of record NC_142983.1, read on the forward strand.
CATTTATTTAATTTCGTCTCAAGAGCTTTTATATTTGCGGATACCATAAGCTGTGTCTAAGTGAACGTAAAATATATAGAGACACTAGCTGCTCCGCGCGGTTTCACCTCCGTGGCTCCACTCCTGTTGGTCGTAGCGTGATGATATACCTATAGCCTATATATAACCTTCCTCGATGAATGATATATCTAACACCGAAAGAATTTTTCAAATCGGACCAGTAGTTCCCGAGATTAGCGCGTTCAAACAAACAAACTCTTCAGCTTTATAATCTTATATGTATATAAAATTCTCGTGTCACAATGTTAGTCTGCATACTCCTCCGAAACGGGTGGACCGATTCTCATGAAATTTTCTGTGCATATCGGGTAAGTCTGAGAATCGGCCAACATCTATTTTTCATATGTACCACGGGCGAAGCCGGGGCGGACCGCTAGTATTAGTATAGATATTGAAATAATCTTTATAAAATTGGAAATCCAATGTCTACTAGAAGCTCGATTTTCACAACAGTCATGTTCCTTATGTTTCCATCTCTATTGACCCTTATTTGTGTTTGATTCTACCGGAAATTACAACGCATACTCCAATCATTGTACCAAAGAGGATTTTTTTAACGAATACGTTAAGCGACAAAAAGCGCGTCTTTGTATAACTACTTAATAATTTATAAACCCTATTGCATTCTGAACATAGCATACGCAATCAATTTAATACGTATAGTGATTTTAAATGAACATATATATACCGAATGATTGAAGGCACCATTGTATACAGCTTAAAAAGCACTAAACGATATCGAAATGAAGTTCGCGGGGCGCGATTCCAAACAAATTTGAAGCACGCATGTCTGATACTAACGACACAATGATGCATCTCGACCCTTTGACGTCATTTTTTGCAAGGGTTGAGTCTCCATTAATCTCGAGACCCAACACAATTAGGTAAAAAAATTGAATATTAAGCTATAGCCATTAGGCCACGCATGTTGCAAGATAAATGACTCAAGGTGCTGATATATGCAACACGGGTTTATTGAAAAAATGATTGATACAGTTAACCTGAGATTAATGCTTTGATAAGCGTATTTGAGACGAAGCCCTTTGCATAATGATGAATGTTCAGATCTCCTGTGATAAATACAAAAATTTGGCCCGAATAAATATTTTAAATCTAAAATTATATACTCTATATAATCTAATAATATATAATCTTCGTTTTAATAATGTTTTGAGTTGGTCGATGACGATGTGTCTCTTGGCTTCCGAATAATATCATTTTTATGGAACTATTAACGGCATTAACCTAATTTTTTTTCCAGTCAAGTTTTATGTCTGAAATCTCCTACTGTAAAAATCAGTTTTTTATAATTATTTCAACACATCTTTAGGGAGCCCTTCACAGTGCCTTTACTATCAAGTGAAGAGATTTCTCACTCAATCAGTCAGACACTTTTTCGTGAATCTCCAGCGGGTATCGAACTCAGAATGTCTCCATTGTAAGACTTGCTCATTAACTTCTGTACCAATGAGCAGCTCAAGAGAATTTGAGTGCTCTTAGCTCACCTAAATTTATTTAATGTTGTACTTGTAACCTCTACTGCTAAATTTTTGAACTGAAAATTAAACAATTCCTGAATGCATGAAAACTGCACGCGTTAAGATTTATAGTATTTAGTTTAAAATAAATAAATTTTGAAGAATACACGAAAACGCTCATCTTGCGAAATATAAAGCATTATCTCTATTGTTTTTATATTAGGGCAATAAGAAGGGCAAACCTAACAAATTACGTAAATATGGCCCTCGTATGTGATATTAATCTTTCGTACAATGATAAATTATCAGTGTATCCATTCATCAGGGCTAAGTATAAATTCGTGTCAATATTACGACTAATAAATATAAGAGAATTACATAGAAGAAATATTCAATTATCGAAATACCGAACAAGTAACACAAATAAAATAAACTACGAATATTACAATTTACAATAATACAAGTGTAGAATAGTGTAGAATCTAGCTGACCCGACAAACGCGGTTCGTGCAAATTGATAAACCCGTGAAGTTTAAATAGTCCTTACATTTTCGATTTTTTTTAGTTTTTAGGAGCATTTCTTGAAATTATCTTTCATAAGATCCTTCTGTTGACAATAACGAACACATCAAAATAAGAATTATCGAAATCCGCGGTCCATTCCTTTACGCATAATGCCGTCACCAAGTGAAATAGGGATTAATTATTAATTCCAATACATAGTTATAACATCGTTCTGTATTTGCTTGCATCTTATAAAATAATATGCTTAGAATAATCATATTTATAAGGCGATGAGAAGACAGGTGGCATTGCTCTTAAATTTGCTTACGCGAATTGTGATCTGGTTTAATTTACCCGTAATGGGTTTGCAACGAGCCGCGAGTGTTCGCACTGATTGCCAGACTCCCTCGAGGCGCTAGTTATACGTAATACATGGATTTAAAATACTTTATCATACTTAAGAGTGTTTCGGTTCGAGAATATATTTAGATTAAGCTAGAATTTATTTGTTTACAGATATAAACATGAGTTGTTTTATCGTTACATTGCATTAATTTTAAGTCAACCTTGTTGAGTTGTAATTATATTAGACGTTATAATATGATTTGTTGTATATTAATTTTTAGAGATTACTTTTAGTTTGATAAACCTAATATCAGAAATTATAAAAGTATTATCAAAACAATATTACTTTAATTGACCTATTTAAAACTTACTAAATCGAAATGTTTACCGACTAAAATTCATGTATTTATTTATCTACTGTCCACATTTACAGACAATTACAAAATAAATTAATCATTTAAATAAATTTATAAACAGACCGATATCAATATTCAATCCAATCAATGTTTTTAAGCCAACAATCATATCAATTTTCCACATGCAGTACGACTTACGAGCTGGACTGTTCAAACGCAAAAAACCACCACGAACATTTCCAATTTCCATCTTTTGTTCTATGAAATCCTTTGCAAAGCTCAAGTCTATTTTAAATCCAGCTATATAAGGCCCTATGGCTATAAAGAATAGACTATAGAACATTCTAGATTGTCTCGCGGAGATGTCTTTGGGAGATAGTAAAATGCAAATGCTCATGTATTTCCAATTAGCATCCATTCCGCTCGTCTGTCATGTAATAACTTAATCATAACGTCTCGAGAGTAAAACCATTAGCTCGTATCTAAAATGTATATAAGAAAACGCTACGCGAAATGTTATTTGTTCAAGTAAGTTATATTGAAGATGGATAGAATTTGGGGGTTTGTTTATCGCTGATTATATTTTATTGCCGAAATAATATTAGGAAAAAGGACATTTTTTTACATAATATCTTACATATCTACACGTACACACGTAGTGCTTAAACATTTTATAATCATGAAAAAATGATAAAGCCAACTATGGTCTAAAGTTTAGTAGCGTCTTTTATAGATAGGTATTCTATAAGTACTAATAGACCTACCTTTTATATTCATTCTTTTAAATGTTATTGACACAATAAATTCTCCAAATACAAAGAAATATATTCAAATACAAAAGCACAACTACGTATTTTTCATAAAATATTTTACTGAGGTAATGCTTCATTGCTGCTTGACACCCACTTGCGATCTTATAATTAAATTATCGCAAAATTATTCTTGACAGTGATATTGTATTTTCAGTAAACAAAGCTTATCTTATTCTGTTACATGAGATAGGAATTATTAAATTACAATTTACCTGTTTATTTTGAAATGAATAATTCTATTGTTACTTGTAAGGCATTGAGATAGCTGAATATTTCATGTTATTTTAAACTAGTCAACTGAATTCGTACAATGATCCTAATGTCTCACCCACTTTTCAGAGGTTATAGGTTCGACAGTTAATTTTAAGAAGTTTCTTAGAGTAGTAGGTAAAGTCAAACTTACAATTTAAAATATTTTAAACTCTACTTCTTATAAATACTTATGTAGCTAACTAAAATAACAACGTTCATATTATTTTGTGACACGTAAAAAATTGGCTAAGGTAGGTGTAGATACCCAAAAACGCAATCTAATCCCGAATTTGCTAGTTTTCCAATTCAGAAACAAATACTAATAAGCACTAAAGAGTACGAACAAGAGTCTCTAAATTTAATAGCAATTTTATAAAGTGCAATGCTATCGCCATAATATGGCAGTATCTATTACGGGCGCAATGCCTAAGAAGTAGCCTGTCGCAGGCATGTCTGCGAACGTCTAGCGTTTATAAATAAAACATTTTGATCCCGAGAGAAGCCTGAGACATCGTTGAAACCTAACACCTGGGCGGTTTTGAAAATTTTAATATCGCTTCGAGCTTTCAGATGTTTGCCAACTACAAAGAAACAGAATTTTAAGTACATTTCAAATATCTTTATTGCGAAAACAACCTTTTATTTTTCTGATATTTCAAAAGTGTTTTCTGCGCTATACGAAATAATTAAAACTGTAGAATATTAAAAGTAAATTAAAATGTTCGTTGAAGCATTATTTATAGAAGTAGATATGGCCATTTTCTGCGAAATAATTGAACATTAATTATTCCATTATTGATATTGATTTAACAAATAATAAGATAAACGTTCTCAGAGCTTCGTCCTTGCGGTATCTAATTAAAAATGTCAATGCCTCTAAGTTCTATTGTTCGTTTTGGAAAATTCAGTTGATGGCGATAGGACGAAAGAAATAATGTTTTATATTTTATTCAGCTTGTAATAGAGTACAACATATATATAAGATAATTATATTATAGTTCATAGTAATTTGTAAAATATACATTCTGAATTTTTCGTAACATATTGTTTATTGTTCGAGACAAATTAATTCCATGCAGTAATTTATTTTAAAACGTTGTTTCTTCCAACACCAACAACACAAATACGATTTATTTACTTAACTTTCTAATTTTCATATCTCAAGACTAACAGCAGTTTCGAATATTAATAAAAGCCATCTTTAATTTAATTTAAACCTAAAAGAACGAGTTAGCAATATCATTTTCATATAAAGCCCATATCTACTAATAAAAAATTTACATATCTTTCCATTCTCGTTTCAACCGTTTATATTAAACGTTAGCTACTTTAATGAAAACGTACGAATAAAAAGCACTTATGAAATATTAAGCAAAGAAAAAAGTGGTTTTCTTTTAGCAGTCTCTAGACAGTTCTACCTGTTGCTGCCCACTAAGTCGACGTCTAAGTTAAAGCCGAGAGGAAATATTTGTGAACACGCAAATCTTAAGCCTTAATAAACAACTTGCTGGGTTTATGATCCTTCTTATAAGAGAAGAGAGTATTTTCACGAAGATGCTTTATTTTTGAGGAGCTTTCACGTGTTAACGTCATAATATGTAAATTCTAAGCTTAATTATTTAATATTAGAGAAAAATAAGCCCCAGAAGGTCAAAAAATTGTTGTTTTTAAATGCAATTAATATTTGTTCGTATTAAATATGCTGCTCTACTATTTTAAAACCACCAGCATCTTTATAAAGTTAACAAGCTGAAAAGTAACGATAGAAGCCACAATATTTCGTAAAAACATATTTTTTCCGCAGTAAATCCTAGTAAATAAATATACTACGTTCATACTATTTCATGTAGGAATGCAGTGTGCACTCCTGAAATACCACGTACCTACCTATCTCCCAACGCCCATCCGAACTACAACGCTATTATTCCAGCAATTTCGCCATTTACTCCCTGAAATATAAATCTTGAATATATATTATGTGGACGCAGATATTCGGCGGACAAACACTTAACCTGATTGACCCTCGGATGGTATTTTTATTGCTTCTCAGTCGGTGTTTTGCCCCGTCGAGTACGCGCGCTCAGATCTTTGGGATAGCGGGAATTTTTCACGAAATAAACAACTTTTTATTTGATTCGATAGTGCTTTTGAATACACCTTTTGGATATACAAGTTAACTGCTTGTATTATGTTTGTCATTATTATTTTACGTAATTATATAAATAGGTTTACTGCAAAACACAGTATGGGAAATAAAATTTATACATAAAATTATTGAATCAATTTTACCGTCGCAATAAATCCGTTTCAACTTCGACTAACAATTGCAGCAAATCGCAAGAACAATAACTAACATCGAACACAATTTTCTATCAACGTCCACGCTTTCTAAATCAGGGTTCACTTCAATACCTCCACAACAAATTTTAAGTTCAGCTGGCTCACAAATTGAGACAATAAATTGAACAGAAACAGCATCATGTGGGCGACACCCGGCCCCATACAATCACGCCCCGGCACATTACGCCAAAATTAAGACAGCTTGTAGCTACCAATATGCAAATCCCGCCGTTTCAAACCTCGTATGAGATAAACAAATATTGTTTAATAACAGAGACACTTTGCCTTTCATAAATGACGCTCACTATAGGTACTGTGATGTGTGCATGCTAATATTTAGGGATTATAGACGCGGCGCAAACTAATTATTTTCATGTTCAAACGGTTGTTATTACAAAATATTATCGTGTTCTTTATTATAAGCGAGCCAGTTAACTGGCACTGCGACTGTTGCCATAAGAAGCTTTATATAATCACAGCTCTCCCGGCGTATTACCATAAACATAAATATACTTAGCATTTCACGTCGTATAGAATGAAGGCAACTATTTTGTTCCCTTTGTTGCCTTGAAGGAATATCCCTTTGAATTGCTTCGCTTGGTAAAATAAAAGCGGTTTGCATTTCCGCAACGCATTTGTTGTTCGTTTGTTCAAACAAACAGAAGAATCCCTAAGTTCCTTTCCATTCACGATAAAATATCACAAGGCAGTTGGAGCGCATTCTTACGATTCCACTAGTAGGGCCACCGGTATGGAAACATCTTTTATGTTATACTAATACATTTCTTCCTCTATATACAAGCCCTACAATAAATAACTCGTCGACAACATAAACTTACGAGCCGGATAAAAATTCATACGATCAAATGTCGATACAGTGTTGTAAACTTTTAATAAAACCGAGTCCCGCAAGATTTCTCGCAAACCCAGAGCGTGCCGTAGCAATTTTCCAATACAGCCATCAGAGGTCTGGAATATCCGAGAGGTAGTCATTTTACAAGCTGAATTGATACTTCAGACACGCCGTGAAGCGCTATTCTCTTGAAAGCTTTTATATTATATTATCTAAGACCTTTCAACACGCGGCAAAACCGTCTGTCGATGCGATCAATCGATTTCGATTCCCGTCTCTTGGGTACGAGTCGTAACGCCGCTACATGAACGAGATGCTTGTCACCTGATGAACTCGTAAAAGATCCATTTATTTTACTTGCAGAGTAAAATCAAATAAACTTTCCATTTCGTCCTTTTACTTTGAACAGATCTCATAATCTGAAAGCTAACACTGGTATAAAAATCGTGTCCATTTCAATAATAAAGGTAGCTGTTTATTTTTTTATTTTATTGAAATGTTATACAAATGTGTACAAATCACTAAAGACTTTCTTACTATAAATGAAACGTTGCGCTGCTATAAATAGACAAAGAATTTAATTGTAAGTAATTAATAGTCGGCTATATTTTGAAAATTTGCTATATGCCAACCTTTTTTGCTTTCGCTGTATATTTTTGGGATTAACTACCGTGCATGTAGGCACACAAAACAGAGAGAGCTAATACATTTAAACTGTGATTTAAACAATATTTTAATTCGAGATCTAAATCTATGATCACTCTAATTATCTAGCAGCTAGATAATTAATTAGAGTGATCATATATTTAGAGAGCTAGATTCTAGCTAATAGAGAGCTAGATTCTAGCTAATAGATTATTACCTAAATTATTTTTATTTAAAAATAATTCACAATAAACAAGCAACCACTACATAAATCGTAACGAACGACACGACATTTTTATGTGAAGACAACGAATCTCGCCCGTTATCAGGGACGTTGTTGCGCATCACTTGTGTGCAAATTGCTCAGGGCTCAGACTTTAAGGTTCCGCTTTAGTGATCTCGCGCTTGATATAAATCCACATTATGCAAGTAACAACGTTTTGGTTCACTGCCAGCAGACTCCTGTATACACATATGTATATGCCTTGACTAATTCTGCGGTTTGAAATTCATAACATACTGTCATTTGTGTAGCTATAACTTCAATTTTGGACCTTTCACGATTGGTATCAATGAATATAAATATTGAATATTGTGTAATTAATATAATGTATCGAATTTTTTCCATAAATAGGTACGTTTAAAGAAGATAGAGCTGTCTAAAATTCTCAAATTAAATTTTAATGATATAACTTTAGTTAACTTAAGTTCGTCTTTCAATAATATCAATAACGAATGAATCCATACGATTCAATTACTTATACTAATCATAATTTATTCGCAATCTAATATCGACCAAATTAAAATCCACACTAACGAGATAAAGCTCGATTTACATTAAAAAGCTCCGGCATGTAATAAAATTAACAATTCTTTCGTCTGACACCAGATTCGGTCCTCGATTGAAATTCAAATCCGATGTCTCAAGCATATCTAATATAATTAAGACGGTCAGTAATTGAGTAGACATTCACCCTCAGCTTTGGAAGTCGGCTCGGCTAACTTTTTGGTATTTTGTTGTATTGAATTGAAGAAATTCTAATTTATCTGATAAGTCGGGGCTAATTACTAGACTGAGATATTGAGATATTGCTTTCTGGAGGATAGGAGCGTTTTGTTAAAGTTTTGTTTCAAGCTGAAGTGTGCGTTAGCTAAATCAATTTTATTATGGAAATACAACATATATAACAAAATATAAGAGGTTTTGTAGAAACAATAATTATATGATCTACCTATATTATCAGGTAAAAATGCTATAAAATATTACTATATACTTTCGTGGTTCCTGTAGCCTTGGCTGATATCAAATTCTATATTGCATAGTTATTAGATTCCCCTAATAAAATTTAGTCCTCTAGCTCTACAATTTCAGTGTATGAACTGAAATTATACTTATTATAATTTATTTACTAATTTCACATAGCAAGGGAAAATTTCTTAAGAAATACAAACCTACTTATACTAGTCCATTGAATAAAAATTTCTAGAGTGCGTGAGTTAGTAACGAAAGATGTTTCTTCGGAAACATGTCAAAAGTCCCTAGGTAATAAACATACTAAAACCCCGGGACACTAGGAGGAGCCCCGGAAGGGGGGAAATGGGTCCATTTTTTCATTTTTCGCTTAAATCTCAAAAACGGTACATGTTAGAGAAAAACTTTCAAGGAAAAGTTGAAAGGTCATAAAATTATCTACAAGTTGTACCTAAATCATTTTTTCCTATATCCTACCGTTTCTGAGTTATACGCAGTAAAAAATGATTTTGGCTCAAACAATTTCCCCATACTACACATCAATCGATCAAAAAATATTTATTTCTTCCAAAAAACTCAAATGTGCAACTTGTAACCGGTACTGATAGATTGCTCTTAATTAGGTCTATAATTGGTAAAATAAACACATTCCTCCATGGAAGCCTTTAGGAGGAATCGATTGTCAAAATGTTATATTAGGGCAGTTTGAGTTACTGAACTTGATCTTTTTATTTTTTTCTTCCAAAAAAACTCAAAAGTACAACTTGTGACCGGTACAGATAGATTGTTCATAATGAGGTCTATCATTGATAAAAATACCAGTTTCCACCGCGGAGGCGTTTACGGGTAATTGAATTTTATTAGGGTAGTTACGATACTTGAACTTTTTATTTTTTTTCTTCCAAAAAACTCAAAAGTGCAACTTGTGACCGGTACTATTAGATTGCTCTTAATTAGGTCTATAATTGGTAAAATAAACACATTCCTCCATGGAAGCCTTTAGGAGGAATCGATTGTCAAAATATTATATTAGGGTAGTTTGAGTTACTGAACTTGATCTTTTTATTTTTTTCTTCCAAAAAACTCAAAAGTGCAACTTGTGACCGGTACTGATAGATTGCTCTTAATTAGGTCTATAATTGGTAAAATAAACACATTGCTCCATGGAAGCCTTTAGGAGGAATCGATTGTCAAATATTATATTAGGGTAGTTTGAGTTACTGAACTTGAACTTTTTATTTTTTTTCTTCCAAAAAACTCAAAAGTGCAACTTGTGACCGATACAGATAGATTGCTCATAATTAGGTCTATCATTGATAAAAATGCTAGATTCCACCACGGAGGCGTTTACGGGGAATTGAATTTTATTAGGACAGTTAGTTAAAAAGTTCAAGTATCGTAACTACCCTAATAAAATTCAATACCTCCTAAACGCCTCCATGGTGGAATCTGGTATTTTTATCAATGATAGACCTAATTATGAGCCTATCGGTACCGGTCACAAGTTGCACTTTTGAGTTTTTTGAAAGAAAAAAAATAAAAAGTTCAAGTATCGTAACTACCCTAATAAAATTCAATTCCCCGTAAACGCCTCCGTGGTGGAATCTAGTATTTTTATCAATGATAGACCTAATTATGAGCAATCTATCTGTACCGGTCACAAGTTGCACTTTTGAGTTTTTTGGAAGAAAAAAATAAAAAGATCAAGTTCAGTAACTCAAACTGCCCTCATATAATATTTTGACAATCGATTCCTCCTAAAGGCTTCCATGGAGGAATGTGTTTATTTTACCAATTATAGACCTAATTAAGAGCAATCTATCAGTACCGGTCACAAGTTGCACATTTGAGTTTTTTGGAAGAAATAAATATTTTTTGATCGATTGATGTGTAGTATGGGGAAATTGTTTGAGCCAAAATCATTTTTTACTGCCTATAACTCAGAAACGGTAGGATATAGGAAAAAAATATTTAGGTACAACTTGTAGATAACTTTATGGCCTTTCAACTTTTCCTTGAAAGTTTTTCTCTAACATGTACCGTTTTTGAGATTTAAGCGAAAAATGAAAAAATGGACTCATTTCCCCCCTCCCCCCACTCCGGGGCTCCTCCTAGTGTCCCGGGGTTTTAGTATGTTTATTACCTAGGGACTCGACTTGACATGTTTCCGAAGAAACATCTTACGTTACTAACTCACGCACTCTAGACCCCCCTTAGAGGGACTCATTCAATGGACTATACGTAGATACACTTCTTTCAAATTCAACCCTTTCTCCGTCGCACCTACTTCATAGGTACACAAAACACATGTATATGGTAATAAGAATGCTATTAGGGGTACCTAACGTAAGTTAATACATTTCACGGAATATGTAAATTAAGCAGACTTTATCCCGCAAACATTGGGTGAATTAATGTATTATACGTCTTGCCGGCGCCCCGAGGGAGTTGAGAACTTAAATTGTAACAATATCGAATCGTACCTACGCGTCTCGCTAATAACGTATTTAAATTACTTGTAAGACATACTCGTACATATTGACAAGAAATTCTACATCTAATTAAAGCGTTTCAGTTTCGAGCTTGTTATTTCGTTGTAATAGAATTGGTAATTCTTTAAAACGATTTTGTGTAAGACGAAATTATCAACGTGTATTATTGTATTAATTTAATATTATTTTGTTTTTCTAATGGTAGGTAGGTACCTATTTTTCGGATTTGATGTTTTCATTGCCAGCTTTATCTTAAGGTTTGGTTAATTATATTCAATGTAAGGTAACCTTCTGCTTTTCCTTTTCTAGATTTATTCAAAGGCATATTTGGAATAGTTATTTTAACTTGAATGCGTCGAAGTATCAAAACATTGTAGATTTTTAGGGAAATAATAAAAATACCATATAAATTATAAACTATGTTATGTATTTGTACTTCACAATATTATTGAGTATTAGAATAGTGCTATATTGCTACAATAAGTGTAATCTTATACAAAATAAGTCATTGTTACAAACAACAATATTAATCTATTATTATCTTTTAAAATATATAATTAACAAGCTTATAGATATGTTATTAAAGTAAATTTTAATCGCATGGAAGCCCTGCTTCTTTGTATTCAAAGGGCTATTTCCTTATTTTTTTAACGTTCGCGATGATTTGAGGTAATATTACAGTGGTTTTAGAAGCATTAAGTGATCTAATAATTTCTTTTGTATAACAAGAAAACTGTTTGAGAAATTCATATCAAAGTTATATGAATAATAAATTTAAACAAAACAAATAATAGTACAAAGTAATTCTCAAAACAAATAGTAATAAAATTTTTAGATAACTAAAGAGCAATCGATTTGATATCAAAAAACTTACTCGGCGAAATTCTTATGTGAACCACAGAATAAAAATGTCTACACTACGGTTGTCAATATAAGATATTTTAAAAGACTATAAAGTTTTAATAAACTACACTTGCAGGTGTTTATTTATGTAATATTACGTTGAACAACAATCCTTTTTAATTACATTGAAAATATGATGTATCTATTTAGGAGACTCAGTGCGGGAAAGGACACAACAAAATGTGTTAAATAGCTTAGTGACGAATAAAACAAATATATTTTCTAAGCAATATAAACTAGATAATTATAATTATTAAGAATCATATTCATTATTGCCTTAAAAAGCAACGTTTTATTAAATTCTCGATATATAACAATTGCTTTCGTATTCTTTTCGTTATTGCCTCATTCGTATAGCTGATGCTTATATAAAATCGATGTATCGTATTATAAAAATAATCTAAGTTATATAAATATAAAAATAAGTTTTGTATGTATGGCACGAAAATATGAAAAATACAAAATAAAATATTTAATTCAACCACGATTTGATCGAAGCTTTTTGAAATAATAACAAAAAATTAAACCTTATATTCATCGGAAGAGCGTATACAACACTGATATTTTAATGAGCCTTATTACTATATTATATTTAATAATTTTTCACTTACAACATTTATAAACTCCTTAGTTAAGCGAATTAAAAATTCATTTTAACAATAGTTATTCGGGGACGATTAACTTTTCGATACTAAAGCATATTATAAAGGCACTTCACATCATAATGTTAGCACCATATCATAAAGCAACGATAAGCCGGTGTGAAGCGACACTTATTCGCTTTTATTATGCGTTTATTTACAATAGACTAGTAAATATATAACGATATATAGAATTTTCATTTCATATTCGTGCTTATAATAGATTGATACGGTTTAAAGTCGTGTAAAGAAATATATTCATTCGATTATTCATGTAGAGCCTAGGTAAAAGGTTATTTTGGCGATCCTATCAAATTGCAGGAAAACCTTCAAATGAAAGGTAAAAAAAAACTAAATATATGTAACAATCTGTGGACAATTTTTGTCAGTGAACGTACATGTTTTTATTGTATTCATAATGCCCAAATTAAAAATTAATTAACAATTTCTCTATGGCCGCACAGTCTACTTTAATATATAAGTAAATCAAAAATTCCTACTGGCCAAAATAACCTAGTCGCCAGTTTTACTGTTTTAAAAAAACTGACATAAAAATACCCACATGACACCAAAATAACACTTCAGAAGTTTTTTTATTGGCTATTCATAAAGTTGTTCACATTTCAACGCCTCATTATTATAAATTCTATTATTTCTAACGTATACGCTGTCTAGATCAATAAACTTAACAATACTAAACATTGATATAGACTATAATAACATTTGCGTAAACAATAATAGCGTAAGTAGGATTATTATTATTTTATGATTTTACTATAGTTTATTTGTACATGTTTATATATGTTTATAAATACGATTGGATTGCTGTGAGCAAGATCTGAGTAAATCTTTTATTCTTTATAATATATGAAGAACTATATAATAGTTTGTGTTCGATAACTATGTGCATTTTTTGAAATTCAAGGTGTAATTGATAAAATTTCGATACATTTTTATAATGCTTCGAATATTCAATCGAGCCAACGCTCTACTCGTACTATCAAAAGAGTGCCATCTAATTTCTTAAACACACATGATAAATTTGAACCATAGATTAAATAGGAAAAATAATCTGATAAATATTTTTATATTTTTTGTATATATCTTGACTGGGCAAGCTGAGCCCTTGACAGCTTATGAAAAACTTCCGTGTATATTTTTAAAACTATGGTTCTATGTTTTTATTTAAGTTCTTGATAAGTGAGATTTATATAGCATTCCATTTATATAGTAAGCTTATTCGTTCCTTATTTTTATTACGACACTTAGTTCTATTAAATTATATATATAGATATTCTATGAAGAACGAAATAGTGGTCATCTTTAATATTCCTACAAACATTAATATAAAATACGTAAAATAAATATGGGTGGACACACTCATTAATTCATTAATTATTATTTGAAGCGACGTAAGCGGTTATTATACAACTCATTTATTATAAAGGCCCATTTACACAATGCAAATTTCTTGCCTGTTACAATTAAATTCAATAATTGACTTGAGTTGTTGAAAACGTAACTTTATCGATTTGTTGACATGATTTTAAAAGAGAAAATACGGACTTTCTTCCCGATTCTTCTCGGTAGAAACTGCTGACAGTAGAACTATGTCAGTATCGTTATAACGATTCAAAAGTGCTTCTAGAAGAAGTCTAATTGAATAAATGCATGTTTGAGTTTGAGTTTTGATTTACAAATTTTCATGATATTTTTATTCCATTTTCTTACTTATGCGTTAAACAGTTGCTTACAATTATTAAAAATTAATTATTGCACCTAAAGTATTTCATTCAATTATTACCCTTGAATGTACAAGAAAATGGCATCATGTAAATGGGGCTTTAGTGTTAATTTAGCATAAGTTTAGTGCCTAATTAATAACCTACAAAGCTATTGCTCAATCTTTATTGCGTTAATTTTATTTACATCACATGTATTTGAGAAAAAATGTGCTATAGATTTCTTGTGTAAACTATGAAAATTATGAAAAACTTACATTATTATTATGAATTTGTATATTGGTAAATGGCACAACTGTATATAAACTAAAATTAATATAACTGTATGTTTATAGATATTTTTAGAAGTGAGAAAATAAATATTGTAAACTTAACATACCTACTTTATGAAGGCACTATTTTAACTCTGAAAATCTTACAAGAAATCCACACATTCGGTTAGGGCTGTCACAATTGAGAACGAACATTTGATTAGGGCTGTCACAATTGAGAACGAACATTCGATTAGGGCTGTCACAATTGAGAACGAACATTCGATATAGCTGTCACAATTGAGAACGAACATTCGATATAGCTGTCACAATTGAGAACGAACATTCGATTAGGGCTGTCACAATCGACAATCCTAGAATTATCTTAACGTCGCTTATTGTAGAGTGCACCACCCTCGCAATAGTCAAATATCGACTCCGCCATTGCCTGAAAAGTATTCATTTGTATCGCTGCCATTAACTTGATCTCGTATGACTATAGTAGGGTTGGCACTACACGAGTTATTAGATAATGTACGTGCAGTTTTACACTTCTGACACTCGACTACGACTATGGAGTTTGTGTCCATGTCTGTTTCAGTACTGCTAGTACGGCGTAATATATTGTTGTTTGTTTGCAATCGATGTTCTAGGATTGCCCGCCATATACGAAGCTCGACGCCACCTCTGTGAAATAATATTTAGAATTAAATATATTTCTTATTAATAGTGATTGTATAATTCCCACATATATATCACATTTCTGACGTCAAAGTTTACATATTCAAATGACTGTTTTTGAAATACTATGCATTATAAAATATAAATAATTAAGTAAAACTTTATTTTTCTCTCTGTGCGTGTACAAACTTATGAGAAGTGATGACACGCCAACCTTCTAGAACCTTCTTCGGGCCATTCAAGTCGCTATACTAATTCAAATTGTATCAAAGGATCGAAAACGATCTTATTACTACTCAATTAAGATTCAATTTAGCTATATCCTCTGTTTGTGCGTGTACCATCAGGTCGACCAATGAGAAACCCTGATACGCCAACGCTCTAGAGTCTAGAAGCTTCTACGTAGCTATACTAAATAAAATGTGGTTAAACGATATTCTATCTTATTCCTACTCATTTAAGGTTCAATTTAGCTATATCCTCCCTCTGTGCGTGCACCAACAAATCGGCCAATGAGAAGCCCTAACAAGCTAATGCTCTAGAAGTTTCTTCGTAGCTATACTAAATAAAATGTGGTTAAACGATATTCTACCGTATTTCAACTCACTTAAGGTTCAATTTAGCTATATCCTCCCTCTGTGCATGTACCAACAGATCGCCTAATGAGAAGCCCTGACAAGCTATTTCTCTAGAAGTTTCTTCGTAGCTATACTAAACAAAATGCAGTCAAACGATATTCTATCTTATTACTACTCACTTAAGGTTCAATTTAGCTATATCCTCCCTCTGTGCATGTACCAACAGATCGCCTAATGAGAAGCCTTGACAAGCTAATGCTCTAGAAGCTTCTTCGGGCACGCCGCGTGACGTCATCCATTCTTTTATCACCTCGTATTGTTCTTCGTCGTAATCGTCTTCTCTTGTACTGTGTATTCTGTGAATATTGTTTGTTTATTAGTACAAGAGAAAATGATCCATTTGAAAAGCTTTGGGAATCAAATGCAAGTTTAATTTGAAACATCAAACTAATAGTGAAAAATACTGACAAAAAAAAATATACCGGCCGAATTGATAACCTCCTCATTTTTTTGAAGTCGGTTAAAAATATGTTCGTATGTGAATTTTTTGCACGTGTTTAATCAAATTAAATTTATAATTTGTAATTTTCTTATCTTTTAAGATATTTTGAAGAAAAAAATACATATAAATTACCTGGGCCGTTTCTCAACAAATTCTCTTATAATTTGTGTCTGCGCCTTTTGTTCTTCCAACATAAGCCGGAGCAATGATTGGTATTGTTGATAGCTGTCCATTAATTCCTGCTGTAATCTATAAAATAGTATTTCTTTTAGTAAACGAAATATAAAGATTTTATTATAAGTACGAAATAATTTAAGACTCATACAATTTATATAACTTATATTTGCGTTATTTACTTGTCATATGCAAGAAGTTTAAGAAGTGGAATTTATTATCTACATTGGCTTATAAGCTTCGATAGACACGTTTTTAGCAATTCTTTAAGTATAAGAGTAAACGAAGCAATATTTAATAACTTTTTTATGATAGCAAACCCGGCGAACTCCGTTTCGCCACCAGAGACACCTTTTCTTTGCTATAAACCTCACGGAGCCCGAGACATTTCCAACGAATGCAAAACCGTGGAAATCGGTTCGTGCGTTCTGGAGTTACAGCATCAGGAAGGAAAACCTGACTTATTTTTATATAGTAGATGTTATATTCTTACTTATGATTCTCATGTCTTAGTTGGTGTAACTGATGTTCTCGTGTAGAAGTAGCTGTGGATAATGCAGAAGGAGTTGCCCCTTCGTTGCTACCGCGTTCCCGGCGCCCATCTTGACCCGCTAGATTTGCGCCTAATTCTGTAAACAAGGAATTTTTGGAAATTAATAGAGAAAATAATAAAATTTGTTAGTGTAACACAATTTAGAAGAACCTTATAACATAAAAATTTTGCACTATACTTACATCTTATTACAAAAAAAATGTACACTATAGGAAATACAGATTATCGAACTTTTAAATGTTTACCTGTTGTTATATTACACTTTATTAAATGTGAAAATAATGAGAACACTAGTATTAGTGTTCTCATTATTTTTCTTGTCTCTGTTCTCATTATTACAGTTACATTTAATCTGTATAGATTAAATGGAACTATAACAGCGAATGGTTGTCCAAAAATTAAAATATAAGTGAAAATTCTTCAGATGCTGCCTATGAATATTTTCACTAACAAGACCAAATATTGTTCGACAGTGTTTTAGTTATGAGCGAATAAACCTAATATCGTTATGGTAATGCAAAATTATCTAACAACCACCTAAAAATATACCAAATTCCTTAGTTACATACCTGGTGACAAAACAGTAATGGCCGCTTGTACAGCGTTTCTAACCAGATTATCCAAAGCAAACATCCAATGTGGTTTGATACTATGCATTCTCAACACAACGTTAACTGCCTCTTGGAACATATATATTGCTGAATGTAGCTCGTTTATAGCATTGGAGTCGAAGTCCAAATCCTCCTTGAGGGTAGTTATAGCTTGCTCTATGACAGCTCTGTTTTGATCCATTATGTATTCTTTGAGCGCGCATCGCAGAGTTTCTAGATGACTCTGTGGAAGAATAATGCGTTGTATTATGTTGGATTTATAAAAGTATTTTATTAAAAATAAGAATCTACAGCATTGCAAAATGCAAATAAATTAAAAATAAGAATATACTGAAAATACAAATTAAATGCAAATATTCAGAATTCTGATAGCTCCAATCTTATTCATAATAATTTTTTGTGCAGTTTTTTACGTTGGCAACTTAACGGTATAGTTTCGTATAACAACTTTATGGAAATTGATCACAGCAAATTGATCACACAATTTTTTATTATCTTTCCTCACCTTAAAGAAAACAAATAACCTAAAAAATGACCTACCATAGTCAACACAGTATTTCCAAAGTCCTGTTGTATACTAGTCATCCATTTTGAGCAGATCTTCTCGCTGTCCTGCTCTAACACACGCGAGAGAGTGAGACGGCGCTGTGAATCTTTCTTTAGGAGATAAAATCCATCGTGCTCTATGTCTATTGATGATCGGGGCACGTTTGTCATATCGACCTAAGAAATAATGAACAATTAATATCACGGCATGATTACAAAAATTTTATTGACTTCTTTTATTAAAAAATAATTATGGTTCATAAAGTCTAGGAGGAAATGAAAAAAATCCTCCTTTTTTGAAGTTAGTTTGCAATTAACAACATGAAAGCTTACATGTTATTTTAAATTTTCTGACTATTGTAAGAGAAAAATGTAGGAAAGCCAAGTGTGTCTTTAAATTTCTTTTAGGGCCGATTTTTCAATGCTTGGATAAAACTTATCCGTCCAACAAAGTATTATACGATAATATTAAAATGTCACGTAAACTGTCAAATACGGGCAATTAGAATACGTTTTTAAAATGGTAGTTTTATACATTATTCGACGAATAAGTTTTAACCAAGGATTGAAAAATCAGCCCTTATGGGAATTTTTGTGTAATTTTTTTCATACCTCTGGTGATAGGAGTCCACCGGAAGAACTACGCCTATTCAATATAGTGTCATTGTTATCCATGTCGTCCGTAGATGGAGTGTTCGGCAATGTACTAAAAGATAAGAGTAAATATAAAAGGATATTATAATTCTTATAAAATATGTCATATGTTCTAATTTGGACTTTAAATCATGCTTAGAATGAAGTATCATATACTTTACAAGGTTGCAGATAGTTTTAGTAAGTGTTAATAATATTACGATTTAATGTCAATGTTATAAATGTAATGACATGCAATTGAACTGGATTTGTAAGTGTATTAATAATGTTATTTAATTAGATTTATTAGCATGTTCATGTGGGTGGGAAATACATAATTTTTCTTATGAATAAGATAAAGCAATGACAATGCAATGATTGGATGAGAGATGCAAAACATGTTAATTATTAGGGACCATTTCTTTACATGTTTTACATAACTCAAAACAGCAATGAATAAAGCTTTGAATTATGAATAGAAAAGTACTAAGTTACTACTTTCAACTATTCTACATCTACTTTCAACGTGTCCACTAAAAATAAGACAAAATAAATTCTACAACTACGGCTAATTTTAGTAACGATTTTAAGTTCTAACAAACATAAAACAAAATTTAGATAATCAGACAGATTCAAATATTATCCGACATTTCGGAAGTAACATAATTAACACTTTAATTAAAACTATCAGAAATGTATAAATATATAATCCTAATTTATAGATTGAGCAAACCAACTACAAGTTTTGCTAAAATCATTTAATGACATGAATCGTATTTTTTTCTTTTTTGTTTACTCCCCCTACCTAGCAACCAAGTCAAGTGCAAACATGAAGTGTGCTATAAACAATATGTTACCTGCTATTCGACAAGTCCGGTGGGTATATCAATATCGGTGACAGCATTGACGACGCCGTCCTAGTGATTGTCGGGTTAGACCGGACCGTTTTAACCCTTTTGTGGGAAAACAAACAACACTTAGTGGCACACGTGGCATTTCCATGTTAGGGGTTACGTGAATCGGCTATGCTTTGTATGTATTCCAATTTCGAAATCGAGTAACAATTTTTTTATAACGGAAATTTGGTGAAAGTGCTACACTCACGACACTTTCTTAAGTGTTTAGTGCAAAGCCTATGAAATTGATGTAATATAATTATATGGATCGCTTGATAATTTACTATTTCGTTACTTAAGGGCATTTCTTGACACACAAAGGAGCACACACAAAATCAAAACTCATACGCTTGAAATTTCATGGGTTATGATAAATTTAAAATTAATTGCTGAAAAGCAGCAAGATACCAATATGTAATCCAAAAATATTTTAGTATAGTAATTAAACACTCCATTGATTAGAACAAGCAAAAATATTTAATTATGGATCATGGTTTTGTATTGGTGATACTGCAAACCGTACACTCGTTTATAAATGGAGTTCAGTTCATTAAAACCCATAGACAAAGCGAACAAATACATTTAATATATGTATTAGACACAAACTATATCGATGTCCGAATATTCACCTTATGTATGAGGATTGAAGGTCGTTTATGTATCTCTATGGATGAACAAATGACTTGATCAAAGCTCACCTTTCGCCAAATTCGATATATTACATATTATATTCAAACAAAAATTGAACTTAAAACCGTTGTTACCTTGTTACATGCAGGTTGCTAATATTGTAGGAATTGGCAATATCATGCGTAAATTATTTGGGTTTGTTATTCATCAGAGCGGAGATAAAGTATATTTAATGTTCAATTAGTTTATCATTCAGAAAAAAATACAAACAAATGTGTTGTGTGAAAGAATCATTTTTTTAGAGTTATTTTGGAAGAGTGCAATATTATACCTTATATGTATGTGTAATAAGAACCAATATCGTGTGACTTCTGTGTTTCTTTAGCGTATATGCAAATACAAACATGCAAGTTTGAACAATTTTCTATTGCTGTACTCAAAATAAAATCCAATGCACATCTTTCTACCTTATCCCCGCTTTTCATGAATGGGCCAAAATTACTAGAATATTCTAGAACTTACTCGATTTCTGGTGAGCTAGGCAAGTTTCCAGGTAGACTAGGTTCCGATATCTTCTTTTGAGCTACAGCCGATCTAGCTTTGTCAGCGGGAACTGATATACTGCGACTGTAGTCCACGTTGTTACCGAGACGACTGCTCGCTTTTTTCTTCCTGAATGTTATTATTTATTTGTAAATAACGATAGATAAAAACTACTGCATAACACTTATTATGGATAAGAATTATGAATACCTAATTTTATTAAAAAAGGCTTTTCTAAGTACATACTACAGCACTGTACTCCAACTTCTACAGCGAAAATCGCACACAATCGAATAACATACGATGTACATTAATTACATTCTCATAACAACTTACTCAAGCATTTATTTATTTTATGTCCTTTTTTATATTACTTCATGAAAAATTAGTTTCGTACCTTATTTTATCATCAACTAGCTTTCCGCCTGCGGCTTCGCCCGCGTTTTCTAAGAAAAACCCGCAAAGTTCCCGTTCCCGTGGGATTTCCGGGATAAAACCTAGCCTATGTTACTCGTGGCTAATGTAGCTTTCGAATGGTGAAAGAATTTTTAAAATCGGTCCAGTAGTTTATGAGCCTATTCATTACAATCAAACAAACAAACAAACAAACAAACAAACAAATTTTTCCTCTTTATAATATTAGTGTAGATGTAGATAAATAAGTATATAAAACATAACTTACTCGCATAAAAACGGATCTTCTAACAACTCAGCGGCTGTGGCTCGCTTTTCTGGGTCCGGTATGAAACATCGCAAGATGAAATTCTTCGCTTTCTGCGTTAACTCACTTGGGATTTCGGGATGCATTTTGTAATAGCCCACCTATAATTTCATGATATAGGTTATTTAAGTAATACATCAAATTAGTAAGGCAAACTCCAATTATAAGATTTAATCAAACCAGCCATGGCTATTGCCGTTCATAATATGAAATTGCCAGTCAGTTCAATTCACGGCGTAAACTGTCTGGAAATAAGAGTTCATAATACGGCCCCTGAGATAAAGAAATCCTTTGAAATTGAGTGGTTAAAATGAGAAAAATAGAAACCTTAAACAAAGCTGCCTGCGGCGAACCTAATTCCATAAATGGCGGATTTCCCGTAGCCATCTCCACTACAGTACAACCTAATGACCAAATGTCAGCCTGAAATATTTATAAATTATTAATAATAAATTAAATTAATTTAAATAGCCTTTACACATTGAATCTATTGTCAAAAGTCATTAATTTATAGAACATTAAATTTCGAAGATCATTCCTTTTTTTTTGCAACAAGAAAGAATCAAAAAAAATGACGTTCAATAAGTATATACGTAACTATAAACCATAAACAGACTTACAAATTAATTTTTAATCAAGTCATAAGCTATTTTATTCAAATTAATACAATATTTTAATTTTTACACAAACCCAAAACTATTTACTCAAGTTCATAAGCACAGATAATACAAACATTATTTTTTTTAGAACAGATTGTTAAAAATACACATACCGGAGCACCATAACCCCTCTGTCCCTTATCAATAACTTCAGGCGCCATATATTGCAAAGTACCCGCAAACGTTTCAGTCGACGGGCACAAACCAGCCAATCGCTTGGAAGTACCAAAATCTGATATTTTAACAACTCCACTGTATGTATTCACTAGTACGTTGTCGCCTTTTATATCGCGATGAACTATTTTTTGGTCGTGAAGGTATTTGAGCCCTGAAATTTATGCAAAATTGATCATTAAATCCAGTGTTTTAACGTTGAAAATAGTATTGTATAAGAGTCAATATAAAAATTTTGTCCTATCACGTTGCGTAAAGTATAACACATATTCAAATACACTTTGAAATCATGTTGTTGTATAGGATTAAAGATTTCCATAATAACATTACTATATACCATTGAAGCTATAGAAAATTGCGTTCGTAAATGAAAATTTCTATATTTTATAATTTCGCTAAAATTGAAAATGTTTTGTTCATTTTACCTTCTAAAATTTGTTTAGTATAATACGCAATAGTGGCTTCGTTTTCCTTTAGAGGTCCCCATTTTGACCGCAACAGAGCTGACAGCGAACCTCCCGGAACTTGCTCCATGAATATCTTGAAGTAATTGTCTTCTGATATTGAACCTAAGTACTAAAAACATAAGAGTTATATTTAATTTTAGATATGTGTGTGATAAAATATTAAGTATTAATACCGTCTTTTCCTAATTTAGAAGTTTTAGATATAACAACTTATTTATAACGCTATGTCGTTATCGTATGTAGTTATATATAAGTCTCAACATTTCGACAAATAAGTAAATTTTAAAATTTTAATAATTTCATCAATAATACAAAAAATGGAGTTCTAAATATGATTAATTATTATTAGCATATTTCACAAATGTAACTTGTTATACATTCTGTTAATCTGCTCTGGACCTATAAAGTGGATTGTAACCTGAATACTCGCAGAAAACAAGGGCTGATATCATAATAAGTTTCTATTGTCAAATAGTTAAGTGGTTTTCATGATTACAAAAAAAAAATATCTTATTAAGCTATTGTATAGCTTCTATCGCGGGCCTTGAGCGCAGGGACCGAATCCAGAAATTCCGTAACGAAAATACCTCACGCTCCCCACTCCGACGGGCGCGGAGTGTGGCTTGAAGGCATAGCATGCAATAGCTTTACCGCGGCAGTCCCCGAGTGCCACATGCATTTTTTTATTACCTGCACAATATTCCGATGCCTCAACTGCGAATGCAACAGTATCTCCTCGTGCAACGGCTGCACATCGCCCAGATTCTTCTCCGGTATCTCCTTAACCGCGATACGCACTTGCGTGTTCAGATCTCTCGCTGCGTACACCACGCCGTACGTGCCTTTACCGAGTACTACACGCTTGTTGCAATCGTCTAGCTCGTATTCGAACTGAAAATGTATGATAGTTTTTATTTTTAGGTCGCGTCATGGCAACACCGTCACGTCATGGAGTAAGGCGACGATTTTGGTATCTTTGAATCTTGCCAAAGAAGTTTCATTTCTGACATGTGTTCTCGGCAAACACGCTCTTTTTAATTTATATCAGAAAAGAAGGACTGGGTATTGGACAAAATTTAAATGAATTAATTTCTTAAGTCATGTTAAATTACAACAAAGCAAATTAATGCAAAAGGCTAAGATATATTTTAGTATATGTGTGCTAAAACAAGTCAACCCAGTCCAGTATTTTTAAGTGAAATCTTTAACAAAAATATTAAAAATAAAAACAAGTAAATATTATAATAACGAACGATTATGACATGTTTAATATTAAACATGTCATTAACAATTTTCTTACCTTCAATTGATCCTGCATAACACTAGTATCCAAATCTGCTACTTTCTCATGGTCAGCCGTGAGTTCTCCCAAAAATTCATACAAGCGCTGCCGGAACATTTGCGACGGCAGAAATATTTGAAAATCGTCTGAATTCTCACTCACGTATAGGAAGAGACATCTGTCGTCTCGTTTGTATAAACTGAAAGGAAATTTGAATAATTATAGATATTGATTAGGCTTATTTGTTACCGGAAATTCATAACTATTTATCCTATGACCCGAGTTCAATTAAACCACATTACACGCAAAGATATCGAATTATTATTTTTGCTGAAACGTGTTTACGTAGAAATTAACAACAGATTTTAACGTCAATTAAATCGAAATAGGAATCAACTTTTGATTGTCCATTAATACAACGCTTCATAACAATAACTATTGTTTAAGTAATTTGGGAAATTTTTGTTACAATTATAGGACAACTCCAGCTTACCTATACGTCCTTATCATATCCGATGTAAAGAGCCATCTATGAACCTGTCTACATTCCCCTCTCATATATTTGAGACAAAGGTTCAATATCTCTACAGATTTCTGTTCCGCTCCCATATTCACATTTACATATGACGGCATGTACTCCTTCGTTGTTTCTAGAATTACTACCTGTAGAAGTAAAATTAAACTATGTTATAGGGTACTAGCTTTCCGCCCGCGGCTTCGCCCGCGTTTTCAAAGAAAAACCCGTTCCCGTAGGATTTCCGGGATAAAACCTATCCTATGTCCTTTCTCGGGTATTAAAATATCTCTATACCAAATTTCATGCAAATTGGTTCAGTAGTTAAGGCGTGATTGAGTAACAGACAGACAGACAGAGTTACTTTCGCATTTATAATATTAGTATGGATGAAATAGACACAAATTAAAATATAATCAAAGAAGTAATAGCTCAATGTTCTTATATTTTGCTTAAAATATCAATTAAAACTAAGGCAAGTCTGTGAAGCATAAAAATTTGTGAGTAAAATAAAGTGATCAAATCTCCATAAAATGATTAAAACAATAGTAATAACGTTTTCAAAATTCAATTGAAAAAACTTACAGGGAATCTAATAATATTATCGCAGCTGCTTTTAGTCGCCTCGACGAAAAATTCCATCCAAAACGAGAAGACTTGTTGTTCAGGCGACGTGTCTTCATTCTTTTTTCTAAATCTGTGACCATTATTTCACAATATTAGTATAAACTACTATAATTTATATTGAAAAGCTTTTGTAACATAGATTTACAAATACATTTACAGTAATCCCATATCCCAAAGATAGTTTAACTTGTATTACTATTAATTTTGCTGTCAATAGATAATCTGAACAAAATTTGATTTGTTACAACGTAAATAAATGTTAAATACCCAGGGCAACACAAGGAAAAGAAAAAATATCAGTACAAACAAAAATAATCTTTCATCACCTGTCAATAAGTTCTATATTTCCAATAGTGGATTTCAGGTACCAATTCGGCGGTTTCAACTTAAACATACACTCAGCGGCCTGTATCGCCTTCACGTAGTCCTGAGCAAGAACTGAGATCTCGAAGAATGTCGCCACATCCCAATACTCCTTGAGAGACGATAAGCTGCCCTTTTTACCTATTAAATGATTTAATATTCGACCTGGAAGAGAAATAATTAACATATGAAGTTAAAAAAGATCTTGTGTGAGCACACGTGTCCGAAGTGAAAATTCTTTGGCCAGATTCAAAGATACCAAAATCGTCGCCTTCCTTCATGACGCGACCTTGAAATTTTACTCTCAACGCGCCTTAAGAAGTTTCACATCAAAAAACTAAATAAATTATTGTATTGTCACCGATCCTTAAGTGTAAAAATTTAGAATTAAATCTGTCCGTTTAAAATATAAAAAATTAAGGCTAATAAAAGCGTGATAAGAAAACATATTTGAGATTATATGAGATATCTAAATTCAGCGCGACCAACCATTTCTATGTATATTTATACCGATAAATTACTATATAATTTCTTAAATTATAATGTTATATATTACCTATATGCTGTAGTTCCTGGGAATCTTTGAAATCGTTCCCAGCAATGACTAGAAGTGTTGCCAAATTAATTCCGGCGTATTCGTTTGGCTGGACCTCGAATCCTTGTCTATACCTACAATTGTAATACAAGTATAAAGAAATATAGACCATAATTTATTAAAATAAAGGTCCCTTTTTACGTTTCCTTTATAGTAACAAAACTTTACAAGGTATCTTTAACACAAGTAGTTGAAAAACCAACAATGTGTTAGAGTATGTTACTAAAATCAAGTAAGTACTTGAAAACATTTTTTTTGGCCAACAAATTATAATTATTTTTAATAAAATAATCCTTACCAATGGATTGCGTTAGTTAAACTTTCCATATCAGTATGCTCAGATTCTACAAATTTGTCCTTATAAATGCGCCCACAGAGACACAACATGTCAGGAAATCTATTTTCCTTCTTTTCCAATGCTTTTACACATACTTTTAAAGCGTTTTCCCTATCACCTTCCTTGTTTCTCCTGAAAATGTATAAATTATCTATACATATAAGACTTTGACTAAGTTAAATAAAGATTATCCCGATTTGAAAGTGACAAGATAAAATTTCTTATATAACTTTTGGAAATATCCCATTTATTTTGCAATTATCAGTCTACCTTTGTTATTAGAATCATGGACCTTTATCTTACCTATTCATAGCGAACGCGTACATGAACCTAATAATCGGCATATTGACATAGTTCTTCCTATTCATAATGGTCTTGAGATCGTCCACAATATGTACGATCGCGTCATAATCCTGTATTTCTCTATACGATATCAACAAGTTTAATATCGTATCTCCCGATAGTACGCCTGGGTCATCGAGTCTTCGACGCATTGCGTGCAAATAATTTGATAATTCCAAACCCGTGTATGTTTCCCGCGCTTTACGCAAATCTGAAAGGAATTTCTCTTGTAGATGCGCTCTGTGGACAAGGTTAGAGAATTTTATTGCTGGTGTATATTCAAAAAAAGATGTCAGTAAATAGTCTATAATAAAAGTAAATATATCTATATATTTGGTAGGTCAGGAATAAATTAAAGTATAGGAAATATCCGTTCAACATGTTTCTAGACAGTTGAGCCGTTTTATAGCGTAGCGTCAAAATTTTGCTTTATCCTAAGCCAACGCTACGTTACACATTAATTAAATAATATTTTAATGTGTTTTCCAATTCTTTTGTATCCATATTATTTCCTTTTCCTTATTCAATAGAAAGTACGAGATCATTAATTACCAATAATATTTACAAGTTGCATGCTTAAGTATATTACTTTCATGATACTCAATAAATTTCAATATTTAACTGTGACCTTTATATAACAATGCTGACAAGTACGACTTCATAATTTTCAGTCAAATATAAAAATTAAAGTAATTAGTTGATGTAACTAACGACTGCATGCAACACCATTAATTGTACTAATTAAGATAAGAAAGTGCGTAAGATAAAACGAAAACTACATTTACTAATTTGTCCGCTCTCAGCACTTATTTACTAGTTGCATGCAGCATATTATTCAACATATAAGTGAAGTGAAGGCAAAATCCTACTGATCATATTATAAATGCGAAAGTTTGTGAGAATGTATGTTTGTTACTCTTTCACGCAAATATTAACGAACCGATTACTATGAAATTTGGTACGTAGGTAGTTGAAGACACAGAATTAAACATGGGCTACTTTTTATCCTGAAAGTCCTGGGAACTATGCGGGTTTTTCATTGAAAACGCGGGCAAAGCCACGGCGGAAATCTGGTATTAAATAATGAATGGTTAAATTGACATCTGCAATAATCGCCAATTAAAGCATAAGTTAATTGCGTCTTATTTATAAGATGCATGAGTAAACCCAACCAAGTTGTCTGTGTGGGACTAAATGTGCATTTAATATGCAAATATACGAAACATTTACAGTCCTTGTTTCCTTGAATGAACATTTATGAATCAAATCTTGACGGTCGGCTTATATTATCAGAGCAAACCTACATGTATTTATTACTATTGTTTAATTTAATGTTAAGTCATATAAGTAAATGTTTCACGCATTAGTAATACGAAAATAATAATATTTCCATTTTTAATTTGTATAAAAAGATTCCCAAAATGTCTCCGATTAAAGATAATGTTTTAAAAAATTAAGATCCTATAAAACCAAGATGTTCCTTGCTATCTCGTTTAGTATTTTATTACAAGCTTAAGTAACGACAATTCACTTTGCATACGACGAATTAATCATCTTTATGAAATGAACGTTTTCACGATCGAATATAAACATGCTACATCCAATTTATCTCCCCTTGAATAGAGTACGTATAATATTATAACTGTTATAGAGATGATTTTGTTCTAGTGTTTGATAGTGTGTATGTCGCAGTCATCTAGTTGAATTTGCTATTTGATTGAATGACTAGCGCCTTCATTGAATGACGACGTTTAAAGAAGAACAGTACCATGTAATATATAATAGTGTGTAATATATAATAGTACCACCCTGTATAAGTAAAAGATAACGAAGTTCCAACAATACTCACTTCGTTTGTACCTCGACATCTTGCAATATATTCTTCAATCTAAGTGTCAAATGTTGTTTAGGATCAGCTGTTTCCTCCCCCTTGAACTTAGTAGCCGCTGGGTTCGTAGTAACACAAGTCCCGGCATCAGTTAGTTTGTAAGAGACAAACAGGAAATTCGGCAGCGATATCTGCAAAAATAAATGCATGCTGGAAAAACCCATGTCTACAACGCGCTTAAATATATATTAGCATGCAAATGTGTATGTAATTGTGAGCGTATTGTTTCACTGGCGTGTACAGTTAACCTTTTATGCATGTCGTTATATTTCGTTGACAGAAATTTATTATAATAATTAGAGGGTAGGTGTAAAGGCAGAGAGTAGAGTAGGTGAAATATTAAACACTTGACCGTAATTTGAAGCTTACTTCATTGAGAAGGCACCTAGCTTTTTCCGCCTATTTTGCCCTCTCTTTCCGTTGTATATATGCTATCTCTCTCGCACACCTCTCCACCAGGTGGCGGGGCGCACGATAATGTGCGGGCGCTGGATGTTTTTTCATTGGCGTCTAGCTTCCGCCGCGAGAAGGTTGTCTACAAGACTACAACCTTGGTGCTATTAAGTATTAAGTATTGCTTAAAGCAAGTGTTAAAAAGTGTATCCCGTCGGATCGGTACAGTGAGTTATTTTTACATCTATTCTAATAATATTTTACTTAAAAATGAGTAAAAATCTTTAAAGTCAACGGTATAATCGTTGGACTTTATTTAAAATGCTGAGGTTTTTAATGAATCCTTCAGCAATAGTTTATTTTTCAATATGCTTAAATACTTAATAGCATGAATAAAGATATTTAAAATTAACGATACAACCGTTACATTTTACTTGAAATAGTAACTTTTCTTTTGAAATATTTCATTATGCAATATGTACTAATTAATATTTGAATTTTTAATACTGTGAGTAAAGCTATTTTAACGGTGTTACCGTTCGGCTTTACTCGAATCGTTAATATTACTTTTGTGATTATTTGATATTACTAGATATATCAAATACCCTCTCTTGTATATTGATATTTTTAATTATTTATTTCATTTTTAATAATGTGTTTTTATTACAAGGTTACAAGTGAATTTTTCTTGGAAAAATTACAATTAATACCTACTTAGTATGGATATGAGCCAACTCAAAGCTTTACAGGCATACAATCCATTGCTACGACTTTATTACATTGTCGTTATCGCTAGGAACGGTTCGGAATTCCTATAATAGTTTATTACTAAAAATTATCGAACGAGATGAGTCAGCTCCAAGAAGTCACGACATGTCAGAACATGTTGTGATATTATTTTATAAATCGTACGGGAGTTACCGCTCAACTGAATAATGATGGAATTCGCTCATGTATAGTAGATACGTACCATGAATGTACCTGCACACATTCAAAACTATCCGTAGTCTATACGTGTCCTTTTATGAGTATTATTCTGATCCGTTTTTATGTGAAAATAGACATATTACACACGGCTAATTTGATTGAAAATTACGTTTCCTATGTTTCAAATGATGAAACTTTTTTGTTTAAACGAGTAAGTACCAAAATTTTACAATTAAATTCTTTGGTTTACTGAACTTGTGCTGAAAGGGTTATCGTATAATAATTATCGAGATACCTTAATATAAATTAGATTTAGATACATTTATTTCAAAGGATTTACAATTCACTTCTAACGTTTTAGAATAATATTATAAACTTGTACACCTTGACAAAAAGTAAAAAATTGCGGGTGAGTGGAGATTATTTTGTTCAATTAAATATAACGTCCTACGACGGTATGGTTGCGTTCGTAAGGAATGTTAACGGATATAAAGCAACTAAATGTTACATCGATTGCATGAACAAAAATAAATATGAATCGAAGTTCATTTTAAAATTTAGTGAATTGATTTGAATTATGAATTTATTAAATAGTTAGTTCTTTTTTATATAAACATAGTAATTAATTACCATAGTCAAATCAATTCTTATTAATTCATCCTGGACAGTTGTCGCTAACATTGGAAAATAAGTTAAAGGTCCTTGTTAATTGCTA
This sequence comes from Colias eurytheme, assembly GCF_061535395.1. Taxonomy (NCBI): domain Eukaryota; kingdom Metazoa; phylum Arthropoda; class Insecta; order Lepidoptera; family Pieridae; genus Colias; species Colias eurytheme. Next base: position 7,927,138 of record NC_142983.1, read on the forward strand.
TATTATTTAAATGATTATTACTGCTAATTTTATATTAGCACTAAGGTGTATCCTTGCTTGAAGCAGAATACATAAATGTGGCCACTACTCCTCGCAGGGGTTAGCCAGGTCAAATCCACCCTCGCAAGGTGTCTCTTAAGCATTTTTTGGCAGGCCCTACTTATTTCTAGTTACAAACATCCCTCGCGCAGCTGTCGCTCGCAGGGAAATGGTGCAAATATATATCGGCCCTCGCGGGGCTTTGATTACAACCGTCCCTCACGGAAAAGATGGTGCAAATATATATCAGCCCTCGCGGGGCTTTGATTACAACCGTCCCTCACGGAGAAATGGTGCAAATATATATCAGCCCTCGCGGGGCTTTGATTACAACAGTACCTCACGGAGACATGGTGCAAATATATATCAGCCCTCGCGGGGCTTTGATGGCGATTGGTGCAAATATACAAAGGATTGATCATTAAAATGATCATAGATATTTGCTTTCGTCAACGAGGACCCACGAAAGAAGTTTTGGATATGACCGTATCGGATCTTCACTCTTCTAAGGTAGGTAGAAAAAGGTTTTGAAATCTTCTTCACAGTGGGCAGTATAGTAATATGACCTAATAAATACAATAAAGGTTAGAGACGTCAAATAATGGGCGCATGAAATTGATACTTCGTATCCTAAAAGTTTACGCTTCAGGAATCAGGAAACCACCATTAGTTTACCAATTATGGAAATTGGAATTGAACAAATCGTATTTACCAATGTAAAGCCTATTCACAACAAAGGAAGGCGAGTCGGATCAAATATCATCTCGCAGATGATTTGTGGCGGTGGTTTCGAGGATTGTCACCAAGCCTTGTGTCAACGGTATGTTTGGTATCGTCATTCAATGGCACTAGCCGACCAATTTTCATATAAAAACATCGGAAGAGATTTTTTAATCGCAAAGCGATTGAATGTAACAAATGACGATTGATTCAAAATCAAATTTCAAACGATTGATTACGTATATTTGACCTCTCATAGGCCTATTTTAGTTGCCCGGTCTTGTAGGCAATTTATTTGACTCGTTTTTCAACCCATTTGACCTCACTATTGCACCCATGAGATTTTTCTTCAGGGCCCAAACAATAAATCGCTGAGGGATTAGGATAATCGTTTGTTAGACAAGTTTCTTGTCATCCCACCAGGATTATTATATTGTATAATAAAGTTATATACAACTATTTACGTAAAACGTTTAAGTACTCAACGAATACTGAGAATACTGACTGTTGAGTTACATAGGATAGAGGATAAATAACGGAAAGTCAATCTATCCAAACAAAAGCCTCTTATTATTAGATATTACTTGGAACCCCTACCCTAACGAGAAAGCTCTGCCAAATGACTGTTCATTTCTTTGCTTTGAGGGGGGGGGGGGGCAATAAATGAAATGCAGTAGGTACAGACTATACGGCTTTTAAAATATAAGTCTGGTAAGCGAACTAAACTTTGCTAGTTTAGTTCTTGCTATATCGCTGTCCGTGGCTGCCTCGCGTGTTTACGGATGAATAAAGTAATGTCCTGTCTTCGCATCCACAGCTAACTGTCCTATACTGTCATAATCTTAACAGATTCATTGGACATAGCTCCCCACGAGCTCTGTTCTTCATTTTTGCACTCGCACAACTGTGGACAACACGAGAGCAATGCCTGCATTGGTAGCAGTTACAATCAAGGGCTAGCAAGGTAGGCTAGCCATATTACGGATGTTGGAACAACCGACTATATTTAGGGCAATTTTCTTTGTCCAGTGTAACGTTTAGACTGTCGTAGCATTCCTACGGAACAAAGATGGGATCAGATCTGCATCCTTAATGAAGTTAATCGAAAGGAGATACTTTCAGACGACGATAGTATTCAAAATCCACCATATTCCTGAGCATAATAATGCATAGTTAAGCTTATAATCTCTCTTGCCATTATCCTGCAGCAGAATTCCTTGGCGATAATTTGTTCTCGTAATGCTGGGGCCACACTAACGTCTAACGTCTAATGCCCTTTATCGCGATAATTATTCCGATAATTTTTAAGGCGTTAAGTGGGTGGCTACACTTGAACGGTCAACGTGAATGCCGATTGTTGGCGATAATAACGGCGTTAATTTTACTAAAATTCTAGCAAGATGGTGATTCGCCTCGCCAAACGGCAATGTTAATGCCGTTGTTAAATAATACTGGCTACACCTAAAGTTAACGTCCATTATCGCGTTAATTAATGGCATTTCCCGTTAGTGTGGCCCCAGCATTAGAACGAGCGAGGTTGTTACGATAATATGAGAAATCCTGTCAGTTAGAGACCTGAACGACGCGATAGAGTACCGCTATTTCAGTAGTAGTAGCACCTAGAAGGGTGAAGGTATTCTGGAAAGCGGAACTGAAGGCCCGGTCAGCAGCACCAGCCACCTAATAGACAGTGTTCAGTGCTGCACCACTATAATCTGCAAAATGACTCTGACGGTATGAAAATGTGGAGTACATTTTCAAAATATCAAATGATATAGTTGGAATAAAAATCCTATTTGCCTCCGTCTACCCAAAAGACGTACGGAGTAGCTAGTAGTAGTTGGTTGAATTATAATAAGTATAGTTAAAATCCTTTATTACTGACTGGATAAATTTGGCTCTTTTCCTATCTGACGTTCATATAGCCGTTGACTGCCTAGTGTTATGCACAAACACTATTATAAATAAGTCACGTTATGTAGTCCCGAGACTTTCGGTATATAAGTTCTGATGTAAATCATAATTATATCTTAAAACTGAATTGATTAAAAGTAACGTACTTAGCTGTAGTAATTGCAGTTTTGGGACACAGATAAGCTCTTTATCATTTTAGTCTCTTGAGTTCAGTATATTTGTTTCCAGTACAGAGTTTATGACCTATCAGTTTTAAATAAATAATTCATGCATTGTACTGAAAGTACCAGCCATGTTTAGATTATGATTGCGACGTTGGCTCTAAACATTAAAAGATACCGCACGGTTTAGTTGGATGTTAAAAATCTGTATTATAATTTAAACCATTTACCTGTTTTGTTATTTTATTGCCTTATTCAAGGGGTGACCTTTTAAATTTACTTCTGACCCCAAAAGTAAGGACCAAGGTCTCTTCTTGTCCGCTTGTAGCAGGTTGGGTTAAAACTGTGTGAGTTGAGACATTTGGTAATTGTTAAGATGATTCAATGATGCTTCTGCAGAGTTCTAATTGAATAAATAAAGGTTTGAGTTTGAGGTATTTTTGCCTCGTCGGGATCAGCTGTTGCTTCATTTTGTAAGTAACATCTAAATGCGTAATTGAAAGTCGTTACTGGCGCTTTCGCAGATTTACGCTAAAGATAGTGGAAATTGTAGTAACTTTAACTTTTCAAGCCCAAAAGGTTAACTAAGGTACGCTTGAACCAATCTCATAAGTTCTAATACTTTTAATCATTATGATTAACTTTTTGGTTCTTATTTGATTAACTTTTCATCTGGGATTGTTAATATATTATATAATATAAAAATTTGTGTGATTTATTGGTAGGTATACTATCTGCACACCTTACTCTTTCAAATAAAGAAATAAGTAATTACTTATGTATTCAAATTCACATTGGCGTCACATTGTACACCAGGTGGGTAACAAGCAGGTCTCAATGAAGTAAGCTTCAAATTACGGTCAAGTGTTTAATAGCTGTGTTTTACCTGAAAATAAAACACATATTAAATACTTACCTATATTTGAAGCTTACACTTAACGTCCACCTGTTGTGGATTTCGACTCAATGAAAAAACATCCAGCGCCCGCACATTATCGTGCGCCCCGCCACCTGGTGGAGAGGTGTGCGAGAGAGATAGCATATATACAACGGAAAGAGAGGGCAAAATAGGCGGAAAAAGCTAGGTGCCTTCTCAATGAAGTAAGCTTCAAATATAGGTAAGTATTTAATATGTGTTTTATTTTCAGGTAAAACACAGCTATTACTTAAATTAAACATAACAATTAACAAATAAAATACCGAACTTAACTATAAGGTAAATAAATCATCATGTTAAAACTATTATCGTCAGGTAATGCAATATACATTCTAGTTAGTCAATAATATTAACCTAAAATTGTCCATCATACATTATTATTGTCGTGGGTAAATTCACGTCTACATCAATACATTATTGCCCTTGACATGTTCACAATACCTAGGTAATCAATGTAAATCTAGGAGATGATTGAGGCACTGGTATTAATTCAATGAACTCCCAGGTTAGGGTCATGTCACATAGATTGGATGGTTTAAAGACTACTTCAGTATAATAGTAGCCTGTTTCATGTAGAAATTGAACTTTATACTTTTGAACTTAGCATATTTGTACATGCTTTTAATATGTAACATTATTAGGAAAATAATTCTTGTAAATATTTCATTATGAAAAAAAAATTAATTACCTACCCTCAATCAATAAAAAGTGTTTTATTTTCCCTTCAATTGAAATTCACTTGACTACTAGACTAAGATAATATTGATTTTATGGTGTTATGCATAAAAAATTATAACAAAAAAAACAATGTTTGATCACTATTCATAGCAATTATAACTCATTTTCTGTGTGTATTCCACATTAAAATAAAAAATCGTTATATAAAATTTAGTATTCAAATACCAACAAAGCAATCCAATGTATATGAAACCACCAGCGCAAGCAAATTATTGTTACACTCGGCAATTGTAGAATTGAATGTAATAACTATTGAGACATTATCATTCAAGGTTTGACAACTGTGCATGTTATGAAGTACATAGAATATAGATGTACATTGAAAGTGCATTATATACAATATACAAATATGTCTGCACTAGCTATGCCACACGGTTTTTTTTTTTTTTTTTTTTTATGTAAGAGCAGGTAACTGAGCAGGTGGATCACCTAATGAAGTGACACCACCGCCCATGAGCACTGACAAAGTTACCTTTGTGAGGCTGTTACCGGCTGTCGAAGATGGATGTAGGCTCTCTTTTTAAAGGAATTTAAGTCATATACGTGCGGGAATACAGAAGAGGGTAGACTGTTCCACAAGGTGGTAGTGCGGGGTAAAAAGTGTCGCGAGAAGCGTAGGGTACTCGTTCGCCAGCGGTCCAAATGGTGTGGATGGAAGTATGCTTTGTGACGGGCGGAGCGGTGGTGAAATTCCGCTGCAGGTATGAGCTCGAAGGTATGAGCAGGTATGAGGTTTTATTTGCGCGCAAACCGCAAAATCATTTGGGCAAAATCAAGTTATTTAATAAGCTTAGGTATTCTGGTACATAAGCTATATCACTGTCAAGTATCATCAAAATCCATACAGTGGTGTTTTATAAACATTCAATTAATTGAATGTAACATTCAATTAAAAATGAATTAAAGTTTATTATTTCTCACATTTATTACAATATTTTGTAGATGTAGAAATTAATTCTGATATTTATTATATTTTCTATTTATATTATCTCAAGGAAGTACTAGGAGAAGGTTTGCTTATGTTTAATCAGTTCAATCCGTAAACAGCTGACCGGACACATCATAATAGTCTGTACAAAATTCATGACAGACAAACAAATGGAACTACTGGTCACACAGCTATGGAAAACCGAGATGTGAAAATGTGTACAAAACAATAATTGAAAGCATAATAAATATTAATATTAGAAGTTACTAGCTGCCAAAAATTACAATTTTCAGATATGCTACGCTATGGGTAATATGTATATACTGCAACACTTGGAAAATAAATATATTTAAAGCCCACAGTTAATTTAAATATTAATATATAACAAACCTTAAGCCGCAGTGTAGCATCTGGGTCCACATCATTATAGAGCAGGACATTCTCTTTCATATCAAAACTCTCTCTAACACCAAGATGGTAGAGTAGAGAACTCTGCTGCACTTGTACACTGAGGTCCACGAGAGCCACATCTGCATTGTAGAATGTGTCGAGTACACTCGTCTCTCCAAAATCAAGTTTTTCAAACTAAAAGTTGGTAATTTTGAGTTTTATGTATATTGTGTAATTGGTTATTCTCTAGGAGAATAATACAGACATACTAAACAACGGAATAAGCATTTATCTAAATTTTGTGTCACTAAAACCTTCATAATTTACATATTCAATAGATTTGTAACAAATTTTAATACTACAATTATTTAAGTCAATATCATTTTTAAATTTAGAAATACCTCGCAAATATAAGTAGGTGGAATACAAAATTGTAGAATTCATAACAGAATTAAGCCCACAAATACTCACATGTATATGATGTAAATTTGCATTTACAAGATCCGAGGCCAATCTTACTTCCTCTAATGCTCTTTTTCTGTGAGCCAAATTTAATGTTTGGGATACGTCCAAAACACATGCTATGTCCATTCTGGGCCTTTGGTTTGAAGCCCCGGCCTGAACGGTGGCGTTCGACCCATCACTACAAACACTTTCGCAAATACTTCTCACTTCACCTAAAACAATGTTAAATTAATAGTCGATAGCAAAAATAGTTCGACTTCGACGCACAACATAAAAAATCACAAGATTCTTACCAGACTCCTCGGCGTTTGAAGTGTTCGGATTACCGAATGTTATCATTTTATTGCTTGGTTGCGATTCATTTGTACAGTTTTTTTATAAACCACGCCGCGATAATCACAAATAAATATTCAAAGAAAACCACAACAAGTATTTATTTCAACCAGCTTGTTATTTAACAATAGTGTTGTAGTGACAGCTGACTGCTAGTGCTGAGCGTTGACATTCCATTCGATCCTGTAATCGATAATTGAATATTGATTTAATCGATTTCCTAAGCATGACATTTATTTTTTACTTATCTCGTATGATAAATCATGAAATTTATTGAATTGAAACTTCTTTAGGCCCTTTGAGTGTAACAAGGTCACGTTATTTTTCCCCAAGGATCTGTCCTGTCTGCAACGCTGTTTCTGCTGCACATAAATGATATGCTTAAGCATAACATTTTTGGGTATGCAGATGACAGCACCGTTGTAGAACGGTACTTATCTGATGCTACTGCAACAAAGGACAAAATTAAAATGGAAAGAGAGGCCATGGTCGAACGTGTGAATAGGACACTCAGAGAGGTCTCCGATTGGGGCGACTCCAATCTTGTCCAATTCAATGCCAATAAAACTCAGGCCTGCCTTTTCACTGCCAAAAAGTGTAGTTTTGAGCTGACGCCTTCTTTTCAGAATGTAGCGATTACAGTAGCTGATCACCTTGAGCTACTAGGAGTAACTCTCTCATCTGATCTTAACTTCGGTGCTTTCATCGAATCCAAGGCTCGAATGGCTGCCAAAAAACTTGGCATATTATCGAAGGTCAGGCAGTACTTCACACCAAAACAGCTTCTAAATATATATCAAGCACAAATTCGTTCGTGTGTGGAGTACTGCAGCCATTTATGGGCTGGAGCTGCAAAAACACATCTAGGAGCATTGGATTCGATTGAGAGACGTGCTGTAAGGATTATAGATGACCAGAATCTGACCAAGAGTAGACTGCTAAGTCTTGAACATAGACTTAAAGTCGCATGCCTATCAGTTTTTTACCGCTTGCACTTCGGGGAATGTGCAACGGAGCTGCATAATCTCATTCCACCCTCCCCTTTCCCCCACAGAACATCTCGACGCGCGCTTGGCTTCCATCCCTTCGTAGTTGATGTACCTTTTTTGCGCACAAAACGGTTTCAGAACTCTTTTAAAAACCGAACAGCGAGGGACTGGAACGCCTTGCTCGCGTCTGTCTTTCCAGAAACCTATAATCCGGATCTGTTCAGGGTAAAAGTGAATAGGCTCTTTCTAGGCAGGCATGCTCATTCATAGACTGCATCACTACTTACCATCAGGTAGGATGCAGTCAAATGCCTGGCTATTGTTAATAAAAAAAAAAAAAAAAAAAACGTTATGGCAATACCGTAACGTCCGCGTCATGCATTATGGCGACGATTTTAGTATCTTTGAATCTTGCCAAAGAAGTTTCACTTCTGACACAACAGTGTGCTCGGCATGCACGCTCTTTTTTATTAAGAAATATCGTAAAAATTACATTACCTATATATAAAAAAATGTTCCGAGCCCTAGTGCTACGCACTATGGCAAAACTGTCGTGAAGAGGAGGTGGTTTTAGCTCCCCTTTAGCCAGCATACCGCGCGCTAAGGAACTTCGTTCCGATAACCAATTACCACGCGATTTTGAGAATGGTTCTGGCTTTCAAGTCTCGTATGTTTTTCTTCGAATTATTATTGTAATTTGTACAATTAAAAAAATTAAACAATTAAAACGTGTCGCAATTTATAATCGATGAAATCGATTTCGAGATCGAATAGACGTTGATGTCGAATCGATTTTATAACTGGCCTTGCAGAATGCGATACTGCTTTGTGCTGCCATCTAGCCATAAACATGCGCAATTTTTGGTACGTACATGACAGATTAGGTACTTCTTCCAATTATTGCTCTCTTTGCTAAATTTAACTATAGATGTCACTAATAATAAATTTTAACCAGATTTATTTTTAACTACAATAATTCAATTTCAAAGCATCATCAATTTAAATTTAACTGTGAGTTGGTGCATTTCAGGAGGACTGAACTTCATAGCCTTGAGAAACATCTTTACTAATATTATAAAGCTGAAGAGTTTGTTTGTTTGTTTGAACGCGCTAATCTCGGGTACTACTGCAACTGGTCCGATTTGAAAAATTCTTTCGGTGTTGCGGTGAAGGCTATAAGCACAGGCTATAAGGCTATATTATTATATCATCACGCTACGACCAACAGGAGTGGAGCCACGGGGGACAGCGCGGAGCAGCTAGTTTTAGGTAAATGTTTTGGTTTCGTATACCTAATATGTATAATATCTAACTACTAAGTTTTCATATTTTAAAACCCATGCGTTGCAATAATTAAATAATAATATAAGTACCTAATATATTATTATAACTTTGATTTACAGGCGATTGAATTTATATTTTTGGTTTTATGGCATTCAAATGCTATATAAATATAAATTTATAAAGAATAGAATGGCGCGAAAGGATGCGGGTTCGAGTCCCGCCTCGTGATCGAATTTTTTCTATTCTTTATAAATTTATATTTATCTACAGGCGATTATTTAGTTTTGGGAGATATTAATTAATAATAATTATTGCAATCGTAACTATACCACAGATAAATAAAATACTATTATACTTAATATACCTACCTAACTACATCAAGATAATATACATTTTTAAATAAATTTTCGTCTCGTGATTGAATTTTTCTATTCTCTAAAATAATATAAATCCAAAACATCAAATTCAATTGCAATCTTGTTAGGGGAATCACCTCCGCCATTCCATTAGGTAAATTAGGTAAATATTTAATTACCAATTTTATTTTATACCTATCTGAAGAAATAGAGAAACCTGCATGCAGAATACAGATATTCCATACTTACAATGTAGATAATATTACACTGTAGGGATAATGTGAGGAGGTCTCTGAAATCAGTTTTTATTGTATTCTATTACTTTATCTAGCAACACAGTTATTCCATTTATAAACCTAGCTAAGTATATTTTCAGCAAAATAAAACGCTTCAAGTAACAAAGTTATTTTTATTAGATACAATTTGAATGCACTTTTCCATAATATTATGTGGTGTATGTAATTACAATTATTTTCCGTTTGATTATCTACTATATAAAAATAAGTCGGGTTTTCCTTCCTGATGCTATAACTCCAGAACGCACGAACCGATTTCCACGGTTTTGCATTCGTTGGAAAGGTCTCGGGCTCCGTGAGGTTTATAGCAAAGAAAAGGTGGCGAAACGGAGTTCGTCGGGTTTGCTAGTTATTTATAAATATTTGACAAACCGTTTATAACATTTTACAATAATAATATGTAACAATACGTATTGAAACAAAGTAACAAGAAGGGATAATCCGAGTTATATTTAATCGGTAAGCATAAATGAAATAATATTGTAATACTGTGCATAAATATTAAATACTATTACATTTATAATATTTATTTTAACTACGAAAACTGATAATAGGTAACAAAAAGAGTAGTTCTAACACTAGAGTATTATTTTAACACTAATTTAGAAATTTCTTATTCTTTGGTACATAATATTTGGCTTAACATTACAATAATAAATACTACAACGATAATGATGTACCTATTGTATCCTTTTAAATAATTAATTCGTTATAAACGGAGATGCAGCCTAAATTAATAATTTAGGTATTCAATAATGTTACCATATTACAAAATAAACACTGAGTTTAATTTAATCATAATAATTATTATACTAATCATAACAGTACATAATATTATATTCTATTAATAGTTTCTACTTAATAATATATATTTTATGATAAGGTTATCATATAGACCACAGACTAACCATACATATAACATTATATTATAACTATAGCGTATCATAAGCTTAGTCTAATCTCTTGAACGTTCTGCGATCCTAGTACTTCACTTGCCAAGGATGATTTTGCGGGAAGCGCCAAAGTTTTGTCCGGATTGTGACGCCAGCTTATTGGTACCGGCTTGTAATCCAATAACAGATTGACCAGCACGCAAAACGTCTTCGCTGAAATCACGACGGTTTTCTTCAGCTGGTTTGGGTCCGAGGAAGGGGCCGCGCCATTCAGGGTGTTTGTGTGCCTGTAAAATTAACGTTATGAAATTAATTATGCTATGACTACTTAATTAACAAATTTTCTTTCTGAGCCTTCATTCTATTTTTCTTTTGTAATCTGATTACTGTGTTTTGTTAATGTTATAAAACTATAGGTACCAATAATATACCTACTGTTCTTTTTAGCAAATCGATAATATTAAATTATATTGTATGCGTATCATCGCATTATTTCATTTTACATGACATTCATCTCAAAGCATTTCGAAGCTTTTCTCTGATATTATACTTGTGTTTATTTACTATATGGTTGGGAAAGGCGAATCTATACTTAATTTTTGAATAATTAAATCAAATGAAGTAAATGAACTTACTGTTCTGCCAACAGCGTAAATGGTTTGTGTGACAAGAGCGATGTTCTTCTGGTCCCAGAGATCAGTCGTTTGGAAGAGATCTACATCAGGCACTCCATATTTCACACAAGCTTTTTGGAACCTGTAATGATAGAATTATGGATCAAAATTTATATACCTAGAGCATAAAATCATATGACTATAAAATACAAGTATTAAATTAAGAATTTCTTAATTTAAATGTAGATACAACTTCAATGGTATTGTTGGTTTCAGGCTTTCGTTGGTTTCTTCTTATATATTTAATTTCGTTTGCAGTGCAATGTAGAGTTTAGAATATCTTAAATCATCGAAGTGACCAAAATGTATGAAAAACTAAGAAAACATTCCATTTACAAGATAAATGTCTAAGAGAAGAACTCACTGGCTAATGTTATCCATGAATTTGTAGTCACCACCCGACACGTTGACTTTAGAGATGATGCCAGGTTGGAGTCTGTTCATCAGCTTGCAGAGGATGATGCCGTCACGCAGCGCCAGCTCGTAGGGCAGGTCTGAAGGGAACCTTTCGCCGATAACCGCTTCTATCCATCTTTGAGCTTCTTGCTCCTTTTCTGGCTCACGCTTGCCGGCACACTGAAATTGGTGATTGATATGGTTTTAGAACAAACGGTAGAAATTGATAATTTCGGCAGTTTAGAAACGTTTCAATAAAATAGAATTTACTGGAATATATGATAGCCTTAAAGAGTTGATTATTAAAGGAGACTAGCTTCGATCATTTAACATCAAACAATGTTGTTATGATCGAAGGAGAATACGAAGAAAGTAGTGAATATTAAAATAAATATTAATCATATGGACATATTTTATATTTGCCATTTTCTTTTACGAGTTAGCTGAAGAGTTGAATTTTTAATCATATTCGCATTATCGTATAACTCATTTTGTAGTCACTGTGTATACAAATTTTATTCAGTGTATATCGGTTGAATAATATGAATTCATTTAGATGCAGAGAGCAAAATATATCATATTTTTTGCGGAGTGCACCTGCAGGAATTTATATTTATGAATCCAATATTAATAATTGAAGATTAAAGCCAAAATCCACAATAAGTGGACACTATTATATGTCACCTCGTATATATTTACTGCGCACTGACATTGATTAGTAAGAAACGGACATTATATTATTATGGTTGGTTGAATTTAAACCTTGGTTTCTTAGAAGTAATAAAAGAGACACAAATGATTATGCCTGTCCGTGTTTTATCATTTATATAATGAACCTCAAAATATAGTACCGAGGTACACGAGGTACCTACCACTAAAATATAATTAGGTCTCAAGTATCTAGTTTTAAAATGCAACTTAGGTATAATTAAAGGAAATTGTGAAATTTTTTGATGAGTGTTATTTATCATCTATTCTTAGTTTACCAGAACGACGGACGTTCACGAATGTAACACTGAATACATTTTTACAGCTGTTTTGTATATATGTATAATCCTATTTTATAGTCATTCGGATGACACCAATAATTTGTTGCGGGCGAAATGAAAGGCGTTTATAATTATCTTACGTTTAAAGAATGCACTAGTTTTGATTTGCCAAACCATTAAGAGTTTAGATGATATAAAATATAAATATATTAATATAATTATTATAAATATTTTCATATACTACGAAACCAAGATAACTCAATTACCATATTTAAATTGTGCAACAGGTTTTAGGTTCAGCTTTAGTACAAGTTTTTATAGCTTCGTATGTTTTGGATGAAAGGCAATAAATATTTTTAGCGCCGGCACTAATTTCGTACATATAAAATATATAGCAGGAAATATCAATTAATTTCCATATAATGTCATATTCATAATTTTTTGGGAAAAAAATAACAACATCAATAGCGATTGGTGTTATCTTTTAATTTGAATCTAATAGCTTAATCTTTTTTAGAATAAAATAAAATAGGCAATGAGAACAAAATAAAATAAACTTAGTTATGATTTATGTGCCAATTGATATTTAGTCAAGTTTCTCCTTTTGGATTTTAACAATTTTTACTGAGTAGAGAAACATGCATTTGCATTAAGTAATTAAAATTTAACTTTCAGTAGATGGGAATATAACATTTTATATTAAGCTTATGTTAGTTTTATTATTTATAACTTTGAAACTATTCCGAGACCGCATTATTTTTCTATAGAAATGAATAGCCGGAAATTGCATTACGATGGATTTCAGTCCAAAAATAATATCAAAATTAGGACAGCTTCTGGAAGAACGAATAAAACATTTTGTTACTAAAATACATCATAAATGAGATCATGAATGAAATGAAAATTGCAAAAGAAGTGACGTTTGTTTATTTGTTTCTTGAAATTGTGGAAAGGAAAATTTCTGATGTATTTTTACATAAGTTGTGGGAAAGGATAATTAATTTGAAAAAAAAAAACAGAACTATAATTCCTCATCATAGTATGTAATTTATTTCATTGGTATTACGAGCAAGATCCTGATAATATCTGCTATCAAGTAATTTAAAATCATGTTGAAGATGTATATTACCTACATCTATTGATATTCTTAAAAAAATACTCGCAAAAAGCTTTCAAAAAATCAATAGAAAGATGTTTATTTATGTACATCCAGTTAGCAATGAAATATTACATCCGGAATCGACGATCATGCCATCGTAAACTGAAAAGCAATGTCGTAATGACTATAATTACGTACTCCTACTTGTATGTGCAAAAGTTTGAAGTAAGGCGGGTTGACGTACACGCGGTAGAGCTGGGCGGGCGGCGAACGCAGTTCACTTCTTGATACCGCTCTGAAAACTCGTTTCAAGTGTTCTCCAGCAAACTTTGTGACTTACAAAATGCCTGTAAGATTTCTGTCGTGCCACTTCTTAGTTCTTTACTGCTTTTATAAACTTTCCACATTGATTTAACATTGTAGTTTTAATTCTTGTTTGTTTTGGCGGTGATTTGAAGTTTGTTTATATTTTGTATTTATTTACCGTTATCTGTATTTAATGATTTAGAGAAAAAAGTTTTTTTGATGCTATTAACAGTCATACGTTGTCATAGATTAATGTTTGAAAGTAATGCCGTTTGAGCGTTACAATAGTTAATGATACGCAGCTGTGGTGTTCTCTCGATCCTTTAATCTCGAAAGCTTTCCAGACATCCATCTTCACGAGATAGGAGATGTATGTTTTCGTTACGAAATGTTATTTTCGGAGATGATTCTGGAATCCGCTCGTTTACCATCAAACGACTTGGCACTGGAGTATATATTTTATGGCCAGTGTTCAAAATTGTTTTATTTACGTTTCTATAAACATTGTGTTTACAGGCCAGGAACAAGGAACAGGAACAAGAGGTCCTTACTTGGATCGCCGCCGTGATTGGCGAGCCACTTCCCAATGGAGCTTATGAGGACATCCTTAAAGACGGAGTTATCCTCTGCAAACTGGCTAACAAACTGTCACCTGGATCCGTGAAGAAAATCCAGGAGAAGGGTACCAACTTCCAGCTCATGGAAAACATTCAAAGGTAGTGCCAAATCTATACAATAATAACAAAAATTTATAGCGCAAACGAAATGAAGACTAAATATAATTATATTCACAGATTCCAGGCCGCTATCAAAAAGTACGGAGTGCCAGAAGAAGAAATTTTCCAAACAGCTGATTTGTTCGAGAGGCGTAACATTCCACAAGTGACATTGTGCCTGTATGCATTGGGCAGAATTGTAAGAATTTTTCCCATAGATTTATTGATATAAACAATCTACTTTCAGATTAATTTAATGTGATAATTGTTTATTTATAGACGCAAAAGCACCCAGAATGGACTGGGCCTCAATTAGGTCCTAAAATGGCGGACAAGAATGAACGCACATTCACTGAGGAACAGCTTCGTGCTCACAACGCAGAGCTCAATCTGCAGATGGGGTACAACAAGGGTGCCTCCCAGGCCGGTCTCGGCTCCTTTGGCAACACCCGCCACATGTAATCTCTTGTCAACAAGTCACCAAAGCTATGTCGACATTTTCTAAAGATCAGTATTTTTTGAGAAATTCTATTCAATTTGTATTTGTCTGTCAACGGCGAAGCGAATGCTTCTAGTTTCTCTATTAATTTTAATTTATTTTGCTTACGAACGTGTATGTTTGTTATCGCTTGTTCTGTTATAATGGGGAAAGTAGTAGAAGTTTAAAGGAATTAGATTTATCTAACGAGTACCTTGACTAAGACTTTTTATCTAATTGTATTTTGTAAATATTTTTTTTTAATATTAAATATTATAACAAACTTTTTTAAATGCTGTTTTTCATTTCACAATACCCACAATAAAACTACTGGTTAGGGAGCCAGGTGCAAATTTGGTTAACTATTTCCTCTCAAGAGATAATTCGTCAGACGCATGAGAGTATAGTATTATAAAGCCTCGTGAACGTCAGCTAGCGCTCGGTTGGGGGGGTGAGCGGTTGTAGCCTCCCACGCACATAGGAAAAAAAATACATCCATTCATTCATTTCCTCTCAGCTAAAAATTTGTCAAATTGTAGCTAACCCAATATCTCAACGGAAAAAAATAGTCAGCTGGTTACAACATGGTGTATTAAACGTCAGCTGGTGTCTCGAACATGAAAGTTAAATTTATAGAAAAATTTATTTTCCGTTATTTCCTCTCAAACAAAAATTTACCTGATGATCGCTTATATGTAACTGTGGATAAATATATATGTCAGCTGGCTGTATCTTGGTGGAAAAAACGTCAGCTGATACGGGAGGCTACAGCCGCTCTTCCCCCCAACCGAGCTCCAGCTGACGTTCACGAGGCTTCATAATACTATACTTTGATGCATTTTACTAATTACCGCTTGAGAGGAACTTGGTCATAAAATCTGCTGCTGGCTCCCGGACCATACACAACTATGCAACAACGTTAAAAATAAATAATCATTGTATGAATTTTACTGTGATGTTTTACATTGTAGATTTCAACATAAACTTTGTGTTTGTTGCGCGTTTTCTGGCGTCGATCTATAAATAAATACTATGATTAGTGTTCGCTCAAGTGATGCCAAATACTAAATTATAAAATTTGGAGTGCTTTATTATAAATGACGTCCCTTGGCCTGATTAGAAACTGTTATGCATTCAAGAGCGCGGAAATAGAGTGAACGCTTCATTGAAATTGCTACTTGTAATAATTAATGTAATATTAAACACCCACACTTCTATTTTCATTTATGTTTAAACTAGATTTCCGCCCGCGGCTTCGCCCGCGTTTTCAATGGAAAACCCGCATAGTTCCCGTTCCCGTGGGATTTCCGGGATAAAACCTAGCCTATGTGTTAATCCAAGTTACCCTCTATATGTGTGCTAAATTTCATTGTAATCGGTTCAGTAGTTTTTACGTGAAAGAGTAGCAAACATCCATCATATTAAAATAAATATTAGAATATTAGATTCTGGAGCATAAGATGACATTACAAAGATAAAATTATATGAGAAAAGATCGGTGGTGACGACTCTACAATATTTGGTAACAGGTATAATTTAACCATTAATTACGAGTTAAGATCCATTAACAGGCAACCTGATATTATATACTTTATGAAATTTATCTTATATCAGGTTGCATATCTAATATGTCCAGTAATAACATCTATGCATTCCGATTTTTTGAAATTTTCATGCTTTTCTCCCTCTATTTTTTATATTGTCTTTCGACTATAAGCTTTAATTACGAAAATATTATCAGTTAAAAATAAATATTCGTTGTTTATTAATACGAGACTTTTTTTTACAAAAATTAAACTTTTTAACGAGTTCATTCATAGGTTTTTCACACAATAACGATAGAGCTAACATATTAATGTTGTCTTCACACAATTTATGACATTTACGATCTCTGCTGTGATGCTGTTAGAGATAAATATAATAACGTATTTTAATAATTTACATCGTAATATAAACGCTTAAGAATTTTTGTATGGAAACTTTTAAAGCTTAATGTGCTGTTAAATATTCAGGTAATACATTCGATTAGGTATGACATAAAATTGCGTTAATACAGAATATCTAGTAGATCCAAGTTACAACGAAGTTGATTTATATTATGAAATCTTATGATATTTCGTTAATCTTGTGTTGATTTAACATAACAAATAATTGTTAAATGAATGTTTAATGAATTGTTTTTGGTTTTGAGAAAAATGCCATTGTAGAGCCTAAGGTAGAGCCTAATAAGTCGAGAGATTATGCTGTAGCATTCCGTTCATTTAAAACTTCTTAAATAATTCAATGATATCGTTGTAATACTCTCTTTCAATTGCTTTAATTAAATATAGAAATAAAAATATACCGGTAGTATTCATAACCTCCTCCTTTTTTTGAAGTCGGTTAAAAACAGTATATTCAACAAACAAAATTAATATTTTACACATTGACAAGAGCTAGGAACCATCCAACTGCAATTATTTATTAGTCTATTTTAAGACCTTTCATCGTTTAATTGTTCTTAATATATAATATCACTTTAAATTCCCACAGCAAATTAGTCATGTAATGACACCTGGCTATGACTCAATAGGTACGTGTGACAGTATCGTCAATCAACACTGAGATATAAGCTATTTTGGATGCGGGGGTCGTTAAACTAAATCATTAGGGTATCTATAAATGGACATACACTTTACTCAAAGGGATAGAAGGGAAAATAGATATGATCATAATTGTCTTTTTTGAATAAAATTTAAAAAAAATGTAATTTTCGAAGTTTGTCAATAAGATTTTTTTTTTACAAAAAATGGAACTTTGGTCTCTCTCTATTTATTTAGCTGTACTGCAGTATCTATTTTGAAACATATACGTGACGAAGTATTTTTTATTTTATCCGTCCATGGTAAGTTTATTTTTGTAAAGATGCGCTAGGGCTAATGCAATTTTCAAAAATAAAATCAAGCTTTTTCCTAATTTACAACAAAACAAATGAACAAATACCCGAACACATTATTTGAAAAAAAAAATCACATCGAATTTTGATACGCTTCTCACCAATAGTAGCTAGTAATTATTCTGTGCCAATAGGTGAAATTAACAAGTAGGAGTTATGGTTAACGAATGTTACACAATTAAAATTGCCATAAATCTATACTAATATTATAAAGAGGAAAGGTTTGTATGTATGTAAGTATGTATGTATGTATGGTTTTCACGCATAAACTACTGGACCGATTTTGATGAAATTTGGCACAGAAAATCTTTAGACCCTGAGAAAGAACATAGGCTACCTTTTATTGCGAAATATGTACCACGGGCGAAGCCGGGGCGGACCGCTAGTAAGTAATATATACAGTATGTAAGTATTAAAGATTGAAGGAAAGATTTTACTAGTTCAAACTGCTTGAAGCCAAACCAGCGAGTAGGTATCTATGAATGAGGTTCAGTCTGTAGAGTACGAAAATAAACAGTTTTATGATCTGACTGGTTGTAATGTGGTATCTGGCTTTAGACAAACCTAATAAATTAAAATATTTTGTGGTATTTTGCGCTTTATTTGAAAACCGCATTCGTGGAATCGTCTTTTTGTCTATTCAATTTCGTATTTATGCAAAAGTTAATTTATCTCTGTCCGTCTGTCCGTTTTCATGCCTTTGACACTACTGGGATTTGGAAATAGATGGATATTGTTAAAATCGATAATTGACATCTAGGAAAATTAGATTAGAATTTATCAACGATAAAAAAATAAAATAATCGAATAAAAGTTGAATGCTTGAAAACGGCAATACAAAATTTAAAATGTACCGGTGCGCGATTAAGCTTTTTTTAATGAAATTATCATTATTCATTAAAAAATTTAAATACTGTATAAGGAATACATAAATAGGAGTTAGTTTTATCCAGAATTACGTTAATTTCTCGTTCCAGAAAGAGCGGCTGCGCGTGGGTCTGCAGGCACGATCCATGTTTTGTTTATCTTGACCAGGCGCCAAGAAAAGAGCACAGTTGAATTTATACTAAAACATGACATAAGCCTTGACATACGAACATTTGTTAACTAATTGCAGCCATTCATCGCCCTAAATACTTTTCAAGGTCTTGAATAGGACTCCTAATTTGATGCAGATGCAATTCTAAGTGTCTGTTTAACATAATTGACTAGCGATTAGAATGTATTTATTTGTGATTAATCTGTGCAATTAAACAAGATTAGTGTGGCTTTTTCAATGTTTAAATTAACGGTTTTTATTTAGTCTATATTAATGTACGTATGTCGTATAAGCTATATGAACAAATATAATTCTTATGCAGTCCTTTTATTTGGTTCGATTAATCCTTGAATAGCTATAGCTGTTTTGATAGTATATTCATTTATTGACATCTATTTCATTTCATTTTCATTCATTCTATCTGAGCAGAGCTGGGGCAAACAGTAGTAGTATAAAACTGAAGCGATTGTTTACTTGATCGCGCTAATGTTAGAGAGACGAGATAAAAAATCTATTTACAATAGCTTGCCTAAAGCTATTAAAGAATCCTCATCGATTACTATTTTAAAAAATAAATTAAAGACATACTTAACTAATTTCGATAGCTGATTGTGTTATACTAACTGCAAAATTGTTATTTCTCATATGTGTAAAAGATCATATTGTATTGTTTTTGTTTATGAGATAAATAAAGTTCTTTAAACCGATTTAAACTATTTAAAAGCAATCGCACAACACTACAGGCTATATTATAACATCATGCTACCACCAAGGAGCTTCAATGAAAATTGTTTCAAATTATTCGGCAAAATCCGCGCGTCTTATCAAATTCGATGTGAAAGAAGAGGTCGGGGGAAAATCTAGTTTACTAGTACCTAAATGTATTGATTCCCATTCTTTTTTTACAGCTATAAATTGAGTTAAACACGAATCTAAAACTGTTTCTATGTGGCTTGAAATCTGCCTACAACAGCGTTTCAAGAACTTGTCAGATTTTAGGGTCATTTTACCACATATTTGGAAGTTGCTACGATTGCCAACAAGTAACATTGCCATCATAATAAACATCTTCGAATGGAATCATTTAACAAACAAAATATAAGCAAATATGAATTAACATAACCAGCATTGTTGCAAGACAGATTTGCATCTCTGTCCTTTACCCTTTGTAGACTTTCGTAAGAGACGCGACAGCATTCACCGCTCAAGGCCGCTCACTTGCAGGCATTCTCCGCTACCCTCTCCATAGAAACTTGGGTATGCAAAACTATGATATTAGAATAGAAGAACAATAGAACTGCAATTAATAGACGCAGGAAATGTATATCAGGCTAGCAGTAGGTAATTGCGCAGTTGCTACGCGAATAAAAATATCATCTGATACTGAATTTTTCTGAAATTCTGGCGCATAATGTAAAGATATTTTTCTTGAACATACAAACGAAACAGATTATACACTATCTTGTTTATTGATAGTTACGTTGACTGTCTTCATAATACCACATAATACAAGAAAAACTAACGATGCGACAGACGTGGAAAAATGTGAGTAAATTGTCGGTACAGTTTGTTTTAACTTCATTGTGAGAGCATTACATAAGGGCATATACACTTATAGTTATAAAATGAAATCCATTTGCGACATCTACCCGCGTTCAAGGAATTGATGATACGGAACGAACGTAACAATTTAATACGGTTTGTGGGTTTACATTACGATTGCACTACTTAGATAGACCAGTTTAACTTGATATACAGGAATTGTGCGTTTGGCTACCGTTTCGGGCCAAGTCCTTTTAAAGGTTCTTCCAGTGTATAGAAAATGATATCTGCATATTGCATAGGTACTGTTAGTAAGGTGATTGGGACATCAATGCAGCTGTTATGGAAAATATGCAGCCGTTTCAGCATTTCAAAATTCAAAATATTTGGCTGGGCCAAACTACCGAGACTAGGATTTTTTTGGCAATTTTATCATATAGAGCTACATTACAGAATCGCTCTACCTTTTAGAATCACGTTTTATAATCAGGATGCTATTAAATAACATGACCAGAAAGGTGTTTACTGGTATAGTTCAAAGTTGTACTTGAGAATGATGACAAAGTATTTTTCATCATAACAACAAAATCCCTGTAATGCTTGATAATTCAACAAACCTACTCATTCAATCAATATAATTATAACGCCCATTATTTCGCAGTCACATACGAAATGTCTACCATAAGAATACCTTGTCACAAATAGCAAGAGGACAAAGTTTAAGTTTTGTTTACGAAGCCAACAATTGCATGGCCCCACTCCACAGAGCGTTGCAGTAACTTTACAAGTCGCTGATTTAGTCTCAAACCACCACCTCGGGCAGCTAGCTCGAGGTTCTCTCACATAACAGTACTTTACCAACAAATCATGAAGATAATAATACTTTTAGTTTCAGTGCTCTATAGTTCTACCGCAGAACATTATAAAACGAAGCGTAAGTACACATTGTTTTGCATTTACGCCATTTCGACCCACTTGTACCAAAATAAACAAATGACCGGCATTTTGGATTTCTTAACCACATTGTATATAATATAATTTACACCATATTTATTTAAAGTCCTTGTGTCCTTGTTATTAGATGATGTATGCACTCAAAATGATTTCAGCCTTCGGAATCATTCCAATAAATTGTTTATTCGTTATCTATCCATGTTCGGATAGCATACATTTCATGAATTTCATTGTTATCCATCTATCAACCAATTCTAATCTCTTAATTTATTGAATTTGTGGCTGAAACTATTTTTATTTTGCTTATAGCGAGCTTCGTGAAAACATGTTCATTAAGTGACCCAGACTTTGACGATTGTTCCCAAGAGGCCGTGCAATCACTCTTCAATGCTTTAGGACCTGGTAAGCGATTTTTCTTCTGGGTTATGCGAATATGTAATACGGCAATTTATGTTATTAGTGACTAATAGTTATACGTAAGTAGGTGCAACATTACTTGGTCAGCACAGTAGGTATTACACAAGTTAAACGTGTTTGTTGGTTTAACCTCCTCATGCTTGCTGTGCTCCTATTACCTTTTAATTTAAACAAATTTATTTATTAAGTTTTTTTAATACATAAAATATACATAAATGTTATTAGACAAATAACCAAACAATTTTGATCTTTCCAGGAAAATATTTTAATTTAATTGTCATTTAAGTAATCAATATTAGTGATGTCCATACTTGAATTGTCAATATTATTTTTTATCAATTAATAATGGCTTGGACCAATCTTACTAATCCATTGAATTAATTAAACACGGTAAGATTGACGACAATTCGAAATTATCGTGTAAATTAGTAGAGAAGAGAAAAAATAATTTCTGCTTGGCCAAGCAAATATTATAATAATTAATCCTTTTATGATTAAGTAATATGTACTTATAAAGTTGTTTTTATAAACTAATACGTAAATAAAGGAAACAATCTGAAAATGCTTAATTTTACCGTACTAGTTACTAACCACGTAGCCTCAATTACGAAACAAGCATAAACCTGCGGAAAGCGAAAGTTCTATTCCTTACAAGAATTTATATTTTATCAATATTATTAATTTATAATTTGTTAATTCAGTCAAATAACATAATAAATTCTTTGTGACATAGAGGGCTAGGACTCGTATAAAAACAATTAAAAAATTTTCAAGCGCTGGACCTACCCTTATTTGTTTTTTTTACTGTTGTTTCTTGACTGTTTCTGTTTTGTGTTTATTTTTGTTTTTACCACATGTTTTTCCTGTTATTTTCAACGATGTGACACATAACAATGACTAAACGATGTGTAAACTCATTACAGGCCTGCCAGAAATCGACCTACCTTCATTAGATCCTCTAAAAATACCGAAAATTAGGATTTTACAGGGAGAAGGCCCAGTTAACGTGAATGCTGCTCTTGATGATGTTATAGTTACGGGTTTCGGCAAGACCATCGTGCTATTGAGTCGGTGAGTAAAGTTGTTCATATCTATGCGACCCTGGTACTCAGGCAACTGTTTGATCGACTGACGCGGATAGATCGCAATCTGTGTTCCACAAACAATCTATCCGTTCGTTACCGACGCTACCTATCTATCCACCGATTCTCTTACCATATAAAATAAAATGAAATCATGTTCCAATAAACAAAAAGAGTATTTCTTTGAAATTATAGACAGAATTCTATTATTTTATTATATTGTGAGTTTTTAAACGTAATTACTGAGGAAAATATTATTTTTTATTTATTATTTCAGAGTTGACAGCAAGACGTACGACTTTTACACGAAAGTAAGAGTTCCAAAAATAAGAATACAAGGCACATACGACTTAAAAGGAAAGATTTTGTTAATACCATTGGTCGGTAGGGGCAAATGTTGGTTTGAGCCGAGTACGTACTTAATTTAGATAATAAGACAATAAAAATCCATTACGATATTTTTTTTTCACGTTGGATTAACTGGTTTCATAATTTATGTTTCAGGTAACATGACAATAGACATAGTAAGCGATGTAAAGTTATACGATAAAGGCGGATTTACTTTTTTTAATGTAACTCAAGTTCATGTTAAATATAATATTGGGCTGTTAAAACTATACATGCACAACTTATTTGATGGAATCTCTTCTCTCGGTAAGTCGGGACAATAATATGACTGGAGCGCCATCTAGTGGATAAGAGATGCATTAATACAAATAAAAGTATCATCCTCGCACGCGGCATTCATGTTTTAATTTTACTATTCTCCAATAGATGTCAGCACAATAGAAGCATCTTTTGTTGTTCATGTAATCCTGGTACTAGTATGTTACAAATTGCAACGATTGAGACCGACCTTTCCAAAGTTGCAAATTTTTTATTTAATAATTAAAAATATACACTACTAACAAAAGGAATTTTATTACGAATATGATTGTTTAAAATCTTAACAGTGGACAGTACAAAATGTTGTTATACATATATTTATTTTTTTATTGATTTTTCTTTTTCAGAGGAAAGCACGAACGCCTATTTAAATGCCAATTGGAGGCCCGTGTCGGAGTCACTGAGACCAATTCTAACAAAAACAATTGAAGACATTTTACTTGGCTTTATGCAGCAAATATTCCACAATTTACCGGCTAAATTCATGATTGAAGATATTAAAAGTAATAATTTATTCAGCAAAAAGGATGAAAAAGAATAATTAACAAAGTATTTTAGTCAAATTAGTAATTTACTTCATTGTCACAATACTTTCTTGTCTTCTGCATTTTCTCGTATTCAAGAATAAAATGACGTTCAAAAATATTATTAAAATTGCAAATGTACCTATTTGTAACTCGTACTTGACTGCTATAGATGTAAGATTTATTTTTAAGGTTATAGTATATGCCTACTTTTGTAAATAATACGCTGTAGTTATAATCTCTCTTTGTATAATTTAATTTCAATAATAGTATTATCTAATTTAATATATTTAATGTAAAACGACTAAATAAAGAGTTTCTAATTTCTAAAATTATTTCAAACGTCCCGATTTTACGACTACACGTGCTGTTTATACCTGAAGCTTTCAGGTAAACATGCCAAGGTCACAAAAATTACTCATCCAGTTTATTTACTTTCAAAAATAGACTGAACATATTATATTTCTCCCCTTAATTAATATAAATAAACCACATTTATCTATTATTTGAGTATTTATGAGAAAAATATTTTTTGAAATTGACTTTTTAAATAATTCAGTTTAATTATTTTCTTTACACACTTATGGATGCTACTATAATAAATTGGTAAATAATACATAATTTATGCATTTACCTGCCAAATAGGACGACCAGGCATTTTTAGGATTTTTTCTCTGAAACACTAGCACTCACAAAACACACGCGCGCGTTTTGGCACGTCAACCACTAGATGGCTCTCTTGCAAAAGTGAAGAACAAAATAAGCTTTACTGAGTCATCTAACCTGTTTTATATGGGGCCGCAAAGCGCCTATAGATGTTGAATACTGGTGAGAACGGACATTACGCAGAAACAGGCAAACGATACCCAAAATATCTCTTTACGTAGAAAGCCCGTATTGATGGAATAAACTGTTATGGAAATTACTCAACGTATACCAAATAACACAACATAACTGAATGGCATACGATAACATCGGCCCAAAATTTTCATAATGGTACATGCCTAGGATAACATGTAGGTAACACTTTACAATTAATATAGTAGAAACTTACTGTGTACCTACATCCTATCGCCCATCAGAGGTATGATTTTGCTTTCAAAATTTAATTCCAATAGGTACTATTTACTAAAGAAGATTCAGATTCTGAAGCAGTACAATTGAGATACCATTTTTCATGAGATGTAATGAAATAAAAAATCATAGTTAAAACTCAATGGTAATCAGTAATCACAAATGCCTATTATTAGCTACCGGTAAATTTATAGCAGCAGCTTTTCTATAATTGAGTTAGCAAAATGCAACAGATGTTCAACCGTTGAAATCGGCGGAATATAAATAATTATATCAAAGATTTGCCCTAGGTATTCGATAATTTCTATTTATAAGAAGGATTGACCTCTGAAAATAGAACAAGGTTGTAATTTACAAGTTTAATTTTGTGTTATTTCTATTGTGGTGTTATAAAAAATTATTTTGTTCACATTATTAGATAGTGAAACATGATAATTAATCTCAGTGATATACTTTAAGTCTAGGAAAGGAATTAATACTAATTATTATTAGGTTAATAGAAGTTCTTTTGGGTACAATATTATGAAAAAAGTAGTCTATCTCATCATTTTTTTGTGTGCGAATTTCTAATTCACCTTTGGAAAATCTAGTCAAAGAAATAATCAAGTAGCAAAAATTAAAAAAATTTGAAACAGTTATGTTCCATCTTAGGTCACTGTTTAAAACTAAATAAATGAAAATGGGTATACATAAATTGTTAATATTAGAAACAAATACATAAACATCTACCAACTATGGGCTAAGAGCATTAATGGGTGGTGCTCCATTGATGTCTTAACGCAGAACTAATTCTATTGTGGAAAAATATAGAGTTATAAAGGTTTTTCAGCGTCATCACTGTAACTTTCCTTAGTAATTTCCTTTTAATTGCTTAGTATATTATCCTGATTTTGTCAAACTTTGTGTGTGCAATAAAGAGTATCTAATAATAATAACTTTCCCCTGGTATATTTTGTACATATATCTGCCTTATAATAAAGTACTATATACGAAATAGGAGGAAAAACGTATTGTTATTTTCTTCTGGCATCACATGCCCACAATTTCACAATATCACGATCAAATCGTGTGCCAATTCGAAACGACTAATTAAATTAACAAATTACATTAATCTCATGTATTATCATTAATTTATTAATTCATAAACTTTAAATCCTATTTAAAACACAGAAATACACAATGTTTACATTGTAAAGTACCGATATAATAATTATAGGTTACATAGATTTCGACCACAACCTTTCAATAATGCCAACGTACGTCATTAATAATAGCCGACCACGACTTATCGCTCCGTTACGAAATGCAACAGGTTTTGTATGCAGAATAATTGCATCAGATCACTCCTACATTCTCTGCGATCCTTGTCCAACAAGTTCCTGGTAAGGTAGACATTCAAGACAAAGAAAATTATTTTACTAGTGAAAAGTTTTCCTTGACGATTAATTTATTTATTTAGTTCGTCCATTAATTTGAGAAAATTATTTTGATATTGTTAAAATCCTTATGATTTACAGATAATAAGTTATGAAACGAAACATTTATAATATTATTTTGATTATAAACTAACCCAAAAATAAAATAATTGTAAACTGCAAGTCTGTACTTTAATTTATGGGACATATTCTCCACCTACAATTAAATGTCGAAGACGATTTTTCCTAATAATAACAGTTCGCAGCAACCATAGAGAGAGGTTAGAGTGTAAACTGTTACAATCAAGACCACCAGGCTACTGACCGAGTGACGAGCGATGACCCAGAGAAGGGTGCTCCGAAGGGGATAGGGCCCCTTTGGTGTCGTTCACAAAAGGAACATTAACTAGGACTGCATAAATGTTAAGAGATTGTGGTGCATACATGCACTTTGCACCGAATGTGCGTGACGTCACCCAGTTCTCATTGTATTGTTTGATAGAGCACTTTTCAAGTATTTCTGTTCAATTTGTTTTGCTCACGCCGCATAACACGTCTGTTAACATGATAAATCTTATGTCACTCATGTTTCTTTATTATATATCTAGTTTCGAAAAATTTTCGTATCATTATATTTTTTTTCTAGACTTGTGGAGTGAAACCGTGTACATGCCTAGATTTTTTACACATCATGTGTAATTGTTATTGTTATCGTACATGGCACGTTGTTTCATTCAATTAAGATAAAACGATAAAAACAATTTGACGACGTGATTTAAATCTAAATTATCACTAATTGTACTTTGTCTATTTTATTAAAATAAAACGAGAAGCAAAACTCGTAGAAGATTGAAGAATTAATGAAAGATTGAATTAAAGATGTAGAAGTATTCGATTAAATTAACAAAGGAATTAAAAGCCAGTAACAGGAGAAGAAAATGTAAATTTGCTTCACCTCATTTTTTTATGAAACTCATATAAGTTTACACAACATCCACTATATTAGTCAGACGCGTCTATTTTTGCCACCATCCTCAACTATGTGTAACGCGGGCGAAGTAACGGCCGTTATAGCGGATTCCGTTATTAAAAATAGGCTTTGAAAATGTTTTTGCAACGCCTCCCACAAACGGCTGAAAATAGATTTTCGGTGTACCTGGCAACTAAAACTGGCAAAAGTAAGCGTTGAATCACTATTTGGAAAATTCCAGAAGGAATTTTTGAATATTTTACGGTGATTGGTGAAAGATTGACGTGTCTCCAGAATGTTCTGTAGGTACCATCAACCTCGTGGAGCAAGTACTTTATGTTTCAGTTCAAGATTGTTACGAGAATAGCCCTCTGAATGTGATGCTTAAAATAACTGGTCGTATTCACGTATGCTTTGACAGATTAGTCATCCGTCAAACATGCTAGTTAACGAATTATCCAAAATGTATTTGAATGTTAAATTGCACGAGATAAGTAGGTCTTTATTAGAAAAATCAGGAAAATGATACGTACGACACGATACACTTTTTAAATAACTACAAGAAGAAAAAAACTCAAGAGTAGTATATTTTTCCCCATTTCCCCACATTTAGCTTGTATCTGAAAAATGCTAATAATTTATAAACACAGTCATGATAAATATTGAAATACCCTTAAAACTATTTTTATAACAATAAATTTAAGATATTAAGCCTGTGTATGCGAAGGATATAAGTAATTAAGTATATAAGAATATAAGATATAAGTATACATATATAAGAAGGAGTAAAAGCATTTATGATTACTAAAAGGGTACTACAAAAGTAAAAGAGCGGAGAAGCGACAAACAGAAGACAAGCAAAAATGTCTTAAATTTCTTGGTGTTTAAAATGTTGTAACATCCTAGCAGTAGATGATATACCTAAATGAAACACAAAAAATAAATTACTAGGGAAGATATTATTATGTTTGCTCAATATTTAAAATTAGCATTCCTAGAAGTAGATACATAAAAAATAAATTAGCAAGTTTTTTTTAAATAGTGAAAAATCCATCCATCAAAGTTCCTTGGATTGCCGTTGTTTCTTTTGAATTTATATCGGCATGCTTGGAACGTGGGCGTCCGTAAGTGGAGAATCTGGAGCAGGCAGTTACGATCGCCGCGTACTAGGATATCATAAACTTGAAGTGGCTAAATACATGACAGTGATAATAAACACACTATCTAGCGCCTAATGGAAGTATTACGATTTTTTGTTATTGTTGCTAGTCGACACAAGATGGCGTTATTATTAAAAATAATGTAGAATCAGCGCCATCTATAATAAGGTAGACAAGGTTTTTAATAAAAAAGTTTTATAGCGGCATCATTAATAATTCTTAGGTTTCATTAAATATTAATCATACTATCAATAATTTGTAGTCTATCATTTCTTTGTAATATTTTATAGTAAAAACGAAACTTGAATCTGAAATAATTGGAAAAAAAATTCAAGCTAAATTCTTCGATTCCATAATAATAATTAAAACCAATGATATTATATATAGAAACAAGAGGTAGATACGTCATCAACGCACCAAAACTGATTCCGTGAATTGGTCCTATTTGGGACCAATGCAATCAGTCATATTGTCACCGGTCCCAGTGAGCGCATGTGCCGATAGGTACATTAAAGTTGTCGAAAATGCCTTCCTGTGTGTTCAGAAAGTGCACGTATTCGTGCAAAAAAATAAAAAAAGATAAAGGAATATCATATCACAGCAAAATATATTAAATTATTACAGTTTAAGAGTAAAAATAACAATTTACAATTCTTTATTAATGACACTTGCTTGACACGTGTATTGAAATAATGAAAGGGATAAAACATTGCTTCAATCACTAGTGTGACAAAGCTAGCGTACACTGTGTTCAAAGATTATCATGTAGATACTATTATTGAAAATAGAACGGTTATTTTATTAATTTCGATTTGGGTAAATACTTGATTAATTTTATATTTAAATCCACACAGTGCATATAATTAACAAATATATCTATTTATTATATACAATGAAATCGTGATGGCAAAAATGTTTGTTTGCAAAAATGATGTTGAATATACGTTTACATTGAAGAAAAGATTATCGCTACTGACGAAAAAGGCTATTTGCTTTTCTGTAAATAGCTATTGAACATAAATTTTATTTGTGTTTTAGATAAAAAAGGCTTATACTTCATCCTTTCTTTTATTTCATCCTTTTTTTTCATCTAGGCACCACTATTATTATAATTATCCTACAAGTTGGAGTGATGACCTTGTACGGGTTTCGGGAACTGCCTTGAAACGAATAGCGTAAGATCGGTCCTTATGGAGTTCTATAAGGAGGACTATATATGCAGTATGCTCAGCAGTGGGTGATTATCGGGTGAAATGATGATAACCGAAAACGAACACCACAGCTAGTAATAAATACTTAATACAGTTATATCTCCAAAAAAGTTTTTTTATTTTTTTTTTCATTTTAATACGACATCATAATAATCATAAATTAATAGTAAATGAAATTGTCACATTTATTTACTTGTGCAGGAAACCTAACATCTAACATTGAACCTTCTGTGTCGTTTATCTATGCCAATTACCATGGCAACTATTTGTTTATTTATATTTAATTGGTGAATTCTTATGACTTTTGCTTACACCTACGCGGAAGTGACAAACTATCTTTGTCTTTTTTATTTATATCATTTTATTAGAGCCATCTCTCTTATACAGTCTGTCAATATAATAAATTAAGTAAAATGAAAATTGTATTTGTGTGTGCCTGACACTGCATATGAACATTGAGATAATATTAATATGGAGACGACACCGCCTACATCACTTATGTTCCACTCAACATACGCCATGTGACGTATGTTGAGCGGTATTTTTTAATGGTTTTAAAGTGAAACGCATCAAATATGCCTTCGTGTGTGTTACGATATTGCACAAATAATACAAATAATACGGAAAAGTGCAAAGGAATAACTTTCATCGTTAAGTACCTAACTAGATAATCATTTTTAAAACTTAGTTAGAGCAAAAAAATGGCGCACAGATTTTGTTCGTGGTGTCTCCTCCATACGTAGTAATATTATCTCAATGCATATGAAGCATTTTTTTTGGATATATTGTGAGTATATAACGTATCTATACATAAAATATCATTGATTAAAACAGATTTTATTGATACAATATATAGAATAAGCGTTTCTAGACTTTATATATTAGATCTAGCCGCGTTCTTTAACCGTATGATTACAGAAATGGAATCTTTCCTCATTCAACTTCTGATTGAGTGACGTCACATTCTAATTTCTAATACAATAAATTTTTTTGGCAATAGAAAATTTCAATAGTAGTAGGTCATCATTAAAGGGGCTCGAAGCAACACAGTAGGGTTTAAAGTCGGTATAAGATTTCCCAACAAAAATTTATAAGATTTTGTCTGCTGGAAATTATAATATGTATTGGGAAATAAAACGAGATCTTGTCTAAGACAGTGAATTTATTCGCTATCAATAAAATGACGATACTATGTACATGTACATTATTGCTTACAGCCAAATTAATAACTCAGAAGAAGTGCTTACTGCTTATTTTAATATATTAAGTAAATACTACGTTGGTACATAATACTGATAATAATAAATAATAGACATTGCTTACAAATAACACTATTTTAAGTAAATGTAATTTTAAAGCATATTTACTCAATGACTACGTTTATAATTCACAAATATTTACTGGAATTATTTAAATCATACGATTTGCATTATTTTTAATAACATAATAAATAGTTAAAATTTATATTATTGCTTCCAACACGTATTGTTAAATGTTATGTACAGATTTATTTCCTAATTATTTAAAATATAGTAGAAACAGCATGATATACTAAAACTTATTTTACATTTGGAATGATTGATATTATGACTAGTGTACAAGACTAGAACAATGTATTATAGACCGGGAGATACTGACACAAAATTTCGAGTCATTTGTAACAGGACGGCGGTTCTACAGGGGTCTTAGTACGCAATGACAAAAAGGAAAATGATGGTGTGAACGCTGGTACCGGTGGCTTAGTCGCGTGGGCGTTAGTCGAACTCGTCGGAAAAATAGCGAAAGTCAAACGATTTGTAACACAAAAATGTTAGAATTTACCGATAGCCCATAAAAAAGAAGTAGGCGGTAGTGTCATGCCATACTTTTCCGGTGTGACTTACAGCCCGCCATACCGACGCGAATGTGTTGATTTAAATAAAACAATTATTCAACCATTTGTACCAAGCTAACTTTTGCACAGGTAACCATCGTCGTGCAGCCATTTACGAAAATCGCCATGCCATACTTTTCGGACGATTCCAAATGGTCGCCATACCGCCGAAAATCTGCAAAAAAATTTATTTCGCCAAATTTTTTGTACCAGTATTGCATTTGGATTTTTGGAGAGTATTTGATAAAATGTGACCATTGTTATATTTACCATACTTCTAGTAGGGGGAAAAAGTGCTGTCATACTTAAAAAAATAATTAATTATTAATTTATATAAGTGAAAATTTCCAACACCTAGATCTTTGAAATTTTGTATTTATATTCGTTGATCCTCAAACTTACAGGAAAAATAAGTGCCATACTGTTACAAATCGTTTGACTTTCGCTATTTTCCGACGAGTTCGACTAACGCCCACGCGACTAAGCCACCGGTACCAGCGTTCACACCATCATTTTCCTTTTTGTCATTGCGTACTAAGACCCCTGTAGAACCGGCATCCTGTTACAAATGACTCGAAATTTTGTGTCAGTATCTCCCGGTCTATTAGGTACTCTACATGTAGGCCGATATAAAAGAAAATAAATATTTATTTACAAATAAAAAAGTTCGTAATAATAATAATACACAATATTTTTTCATCGATTCGTCTTTATAATTATACAAGTTCGTCATAGCTCCCGTGGAATTCTTGAGCTAAATCATCATTTTCAAATGTTTCCTTTTGGCAAATTATCTCTTTTTGTGCAAGCAGTCGATCACAATCGTTCAAGCGTCCAAGCAAAACTTCATAAACACGTGTCATTGATACAACTTTTTCCTTGCACGAAGGGTCTCTTTCAATGGCGAAAAGGCGTGAATCAAGCAATTTTATCGCGGCTACGATGTAGTTTCTGAGCGTTTTTGTTTTATGCTCGCTGCTTATGCGCTCGAGGAAAGCACAAACTTGTCTCTCTCCACACAGGAGGACATCAACATCATACGCTAGTGGTGAGTGCTGTCGATGTAAGAACGCGATCAATCGTTTTGCGTATCGCCGGTATGTTCTGTAGATTTTTCGTTTCCTTGTTCCTAGCGTTCGACCCATGGCCATCGTCTTCTTCATATCATCAATGACCGCTTTGTAACCTGCGTCAATTTTAGAATCAAATATGTCTTGTAACCGTGTTTCTACTGGTTGTAATTCATATGGAGCTGGCGATGGTGGCAGTGACGGTGACGACGGTGGAGGTGATAGAGGCAATGAACTGCGAGCACTGTCTTCACCCTCGCTTGATTCACTGGACACGCGACTTTCAATAGAACTGGTTTCAGGCACAGTGTACGGTCTAGCTCTGGTTCTTGTTCTTTGAACACGCGCTGGTCTCGGAGCCGTTCTTGCATTATAAGCTGTTAGAACATTCGCATCTTGCTCTGTTAGGGGACGACTGCGTTGAGTAGCAGCTAAAGGTATGATTCTTATTTTCACTAGGGCATAACTTTGATGTATTTTTGCTCTGATCCGTGGATCGTCGTAATCGGACCCCCAAAGATCTCTAATAGCTGATTCTTTCAAAAAGCGAACTTGGCAAAGTTCACCGTTGAAGAATCGTTTACGTTGTTGTTCATTGAGAGCGTCTCGTTCGGCTCCAGTCAGTCCATGTATTTTGGTGAGATGATCAGGTAATTTTCCATATGTGAAGCGAGCGCAATCTTCAATGGGACAAGGTATGTTGGCGTGGTTTTGTTTCTTGGTACGAGCACCGGCGGTTGTCGGCGCGCTCATCTTTTATGATCTGTAACAAAAGTTAAGTTATTTAAGTGTTTAAGTATAATCTAATTTATAGTAATAATTCTCCTGCCCCCTTGCTTCGTGATATTATTATATTATTAAATGTAAGATAATAAATGAATAAAATATCCAAGTTTATGCCCAAAACTGTTATTACAATAAACATTTCTATATTAGAGACGAGTTAATTTATTTAGAGTATGTTTATCAACAAGGGTGGCTGTCCGAGTATAATAATTGTGTTGACGGAGGCCGCCGGCTGTTTGCGGAGCTGGCCCTTGTCCTACGTTTAATTTATTGAAAACAATACACCTTCTTCCTTTTCAGATCTTGTCTTTCGCTTATCTTCAAGCTTTTGTAATATAAAGTGTATATAGAGATGGTATTATACTATTTTCGATTTTTTTTAAAGGTATATGCCTATAGTTAGACTAAATACTTAGAAAACAATTTAATTAAGTAATCTTTGGATAAATGGATTGATTTTCTTTAGCAACAATTTATATTGAAGAGACGATAGGTGTTTGACAAGGTTTTTAATGCATTTTCATATTTTATATTCTACATAGTTTGATTAAATCTAAATATATTTTTATTTCCTTAAATTTGAATTGATCCGTAAGCCTTCACAAACCTGAAATAAAATTATGGTTATTTGAAGACAGAATGGGGTTATTATAATAAGTTAGAGAAGCTAAGGCGGAGCAACAATGACTGTAATATTACAGTCCATTCGAAGCGGTTTGATTGAGCCAATATTTATTTTTGAAATTAGCTTGTTCCGACATCTTGGGCCGGCGAAATTATAAATAATCTAAATGAAACGATTCTCAAGGGAGACCGCCCACGATATCTTGCTATTGTTTAATATTCTTCAATTAATAATTTTGATTAGCTCGGCTATTGCCGCCTTTAGATGAATATCAAAAATTTGTAACCTTTTAAAAACTAATTATAACTTTATTAATTTAATGTTGTATGAATAAAAATTTAATATAATATGTAATTTCGTAATCTTAATATACTATTATAAAGGCGAAAGTTTGTAAGTATGGATGTATGGATGTATGGATGTATGGATGTATGGATGTTTGTTACTCTTTCACGTAAAAACTACTGAACCGATTACAATGAAATTTAGCACATATATAGAGGGTAACTTGGATTAACACATAGGATAGGTTTTATCCCGGAAATCCCACGGGAACGGGAACTACGCGGGTTTTCCTTTGAAAACGCGGGCGAAGCCGCGGGCGGAAATCTAGTTATTCATAATTGGGTAAAAATAGTTATATCTGTGTACTTTATAGGCAAGCGATCAGCGATGGTGTTCATAGTTATTTTTTAAATGGTGTTAGGTACATATGTTGTGTTATTTAAATTATACTGAAATGAACCTTTCATTCATTTTTTTAATAGATACAACTTACAAGAGATATCTTGAATTTCAAATTAAAATTGAATTGAAACGTGACACTTTCCCACAAATCACTTCCACAAAGTGGTTTTACATGACACAGTGTCACGAATTCGCATTAGAAAGTTTTCATAAAGAGCTCCCCTTTAAGTGAGACTTGAATAAATAACTAATTTACATATTTAATACAGGTATCGTGCTCAGATTCAATTGTTTAAATCTCTGAATTATTAAACCACGCCGCGGTTAGCTTATTACCCTCTGGTAACAATCAAATATTCAGATCAGCTTTTCTTTAATTAGTCATGTTTTGTGATGAATATTTTATTTTTTGAATTAATGTAATTAATTAGAAATAAGAAGAAATATTTGAAGTCTTGCGGTAGTGGCTAATTAAGGCGTTTTAAAATGACTCTCGCCGATTTTTTATACTAGCCTCTAGAACTCTATTTGGAGATATTAACTGGATAAGTATAATATAATTTATACTTCGTATTGTTATTTCTTCATGGAACTGCATTTTGTAGTACTATATAGAAACACACACTTTACTAGTTCCACTTTATTTATATTTTTATTACAATAAACTACAACCGGTTTCGGAACATCTTCGTCAGGTGTAAGTAAAACTCTTACTAGTTAAACTTATTGTTAAATCACTTATTGTTTAATATCTTCAAAATAATAGAATAGTAATATGGTATGTAGATTGTAGGTATAAGAAGGTTCTTTCAAGATTCTATCAATGCTTTTTAAGATTGTTAGGTGTAGAGTTTTTATTAGGTATCTATCTTGCGTCTTTGGTATTAACGTTGAATAAACATTCAATTCATTCAAACAGACAAACGTAATGCTAAAGATTATGACTTTATACAATTGGTAGGTATTTGTGAAATTATAAAACTATGTTATCAATAAATTGAATCTTTATAAGTAACAATAAATTCTTACTCATCCATTTAGCTACTTTAGATCCATAATTATTTTAAAATAGTAAAATATTTTTTGAGTTTATTATAATAACAATATTTATACATCAATGTATTATTGCAATAAAAAATACCAAACTTTTCATTTTATCATAGCAAACACGTTTAAGATATTTTACAAAAACGTGTCTTCAAAGGTGCATAGCGATGCAGGGAGGGAGGTAAACAGTAAACAGAGGGGAGACGTAAACAAGGGTGCCCTCGATACAATAAACAATTAGTTTAATCGATATATATGTAGGAGAAACTTTTACCGCGTTTATCTAAATGTTTAGTTGTTAGTGCAATAAAATTGGAATAAGTTGTCTTATACAGGGTGTCCCAATGTTGGTATACTAAGCTCAAAGGAGCTTATAGTTTTGCATACGCTGACTACGTAAAAAATATTAATAAAATTCCAGACACAGTTTTTTTTCAAATAGATGAATTCTTAAAACTCTATGTGTACACCCCTAACAAGCAACCCACCCTGCTTTGCTACCAGCACGTGACCTATCGTT
The DNA here is from genome assembly GCF_061535395.1 of Colias eurytheme. Taxonomy (NCBI): domain Eukaryota; kingdom Metazoa; phylum Arthropoda; class Insecta; order Lepidoptera; family Pieridae; genus Colias; species Colias eurytheme. Next base: position 7,963,836 of record NC_142983.1, read on the forward strand.
TAAGATTATGTTTTCATAGACAAAATGCTCACAATAGCGAAGCGGTATTTACCGGCTGCGCGAAGCTAGAGGAGAAAACATGGATTTTCAGGAAAAATTCAGCAAAACTTTTTTAATGTAATTTCGTTGTTTTAGTATTTTTTTCGTGATCAGTGTATGCAAAACTACAAGTTCCTTCGTGCTTAGTATACCAATAGTGGGACACCCTGTATATAAATAATGTTATCAAAATACGTGTCTATTCAGTTGAATAGATTGTTTGCAATTTATATTTATTTTTCATTTTTCATTGAGAATGATTAATGTTATTAAAATTCAGGTAGGTATCCGGGCCGCGAAATGATTTGCAACCGTTGTACCTATAAAAGCTTTCGGCTCTATAATTTTTCAAAGATTAAAATAATAGTTTAACTGTATATATATGTACTGTTCATAATATATTTTATAGATAGATAGATAGAGTTTAAATATGAGTTTAATAAGAGAATGGAAAAATATCGTGGTGGTGATTGATGATAATTTTTCACCACTGCTCATATACCTAGTCACGCCGTCTTTTAAGATGGAGGTGGGATCGTAAACGATATGAATATTAAAATTATTTTATAGATTGACCAATATTAGTTGCTTACGTGTTCATAAATTAATAAATAGTTTAATGTTTCTGTAAATTTGTAATCTGCTTTAGATAAATCTACAAAAAAATAAAATTAGTACCTATGAAAAATAACAACAGGTGTAGGTACAGTAAAAAATATAAATCTTGATCAATCATGAAATTCTCTTTTTTAAATGAACGTTTCATTTAATTTTTTAGAAATTATTTTGCATTGCAAAAGAGGTAAAGTTATTTGTTCTATACTTATATCTAATATTTTAAATCATTACTTTGCTTCAGTATACATAAATAATAACCAATCAATACATAGAAATATTTAATAATATTTTAGTATGCAAAATTAATACGCATTCATAAAAAAACAATATAAAAATAACAATAGTATCGCACAGTTCACAAAAAATAATACCATTCCAAAATCTTACCTGAAATCGACAATCAATCTCAAAAACCGCCCAAGTAACTTGTTTACGTCTGTCAACACGTTGTTGTTGTTTATTGTGTACCGGTAAAACAATAGAAACGTGCTCCCTGCACCACGGTCTACACTCAACTGACGTTACGTAACAGATCCTGGAAAATTCCTTCACTCATCCCTCAATTTTCATGCATTTTCTCCCACAGCTCTACCATTTTACATAGACCTCCCACTCCCCTTGCTGCGGGCGTAACATGTATTAGAATACTGGTTGTAGTATGAAGCGGGGGAGGTCTTGGAATACTGGTTTTCATTTCAGTGTGATAGAACTCGGTCGTGTTCGGAAAACTTCGGGAGGAAAATCGGGGTTAGACTCCGCCTTCCAGACTTAGTGCAGTGGTGAAGAAAGAGGCAGTGTCAAAAGTTTATAATAAGTGAAGCATTGTGAATGTGAATAAGGACGGTTTTAAGGGTGTATTCATACATTTATAGAATTTAAAAGTGTTTGGCAGGTTATATATTTTTTGTTATAAAATAAATGACGGTTTAAAATTATCAAAAAAGATAAAAAAGTAGAGTCAAATTGAAAAACCTACATAATCTACTAAATCGAATATTGTGTATTTGTTCGGAAAAGCGTAATTTTGTGAAAATTTCGATATGCATATTAGCCCATATATAATTAATATCTAGCATTCAGAAAATCGTAATGTATCATTTTTTTTCCAATCTTTAATAAACATGCAATGTCTAGAGATTATATGATGTAAAAAATAAAATGGACGTCGACAAAATGAAATTGTTTAAAATGTTCCACTCTTTTCAGGCAGGATTTTTCAGAAATCATTCAGATTACGTTTGCTCAATTTTCAGAACACAATTAAATTTTCGGTTTGTAAAAATGATATCGTCTATAATATAATTATCCTTCAGTATGCTATTATATAATATTTTATAGACTGAAATATTATTGTAAGGAACGCCCATCCAATGGGCGTGGTCTAAAAGGAACACGCCCAAAACCGTCTTCATTGCTGAAAGCCGAGATTCCGCGAAGCGAGACAATTCATTGTAACACGTCCAAATTCAGGATATCGAGTTTAAAGAGAAGATCTTTACAAAAAAGTAATATTTCATTTGGCCGGATTACAATGGGTAATATGGCAAATCATATTGATCGGTCTAACTTTCTAGACGATTGATAAATACCAATGGGGTGAGATTTAATCGCACATACGAGAATTTAATCATGGTTATAATATAACGAAGATGGCTTATTAAACTTGAAGTTTTTTGTTACAAATATTTAATACTTCATAATTAAAATTAAACAACAATGAATATTATCTGGATTGGTAGGTATAATTATTTCATAAGAATATTTACATTGTTACTTCACATAATATTATTATCATTGAATTGATTTTTTATAAAACACGATTAGCATATGCTTCAGAACATTCAAATGATTATAATTTATTTTATCTCGGCACGAATTAGGTTAAAACTAGGTAATATTTATAATCTTAATTCAGGCTCTGTAACGATTAAACCTAAAAAAGATAGGCAATAGCTGAGAAGGTTCAAGGTAGCACTTTATAATTATTTAATATGTGTTTCACTTTTTGGTGCCTGTTGTTGATTTTGAATACGTTTTATTTTTAACATTATTATTTTAATCCAAGCGGACACCTTATTAAACTCAAAACTAAAATCTGTTCAGTTTCTTTTAATCATACATGTATAAAATAATATATAAGAAATATAGAAGTGCCTTACCTCTTAGAAAAAGTTATCATGAGAATTTTCAGTTGATTTGTAAAGATGGAAGACCTAGAACATCTTATCTGAAGTTTTAAGACCCACCTATAATATTATAATTATTGCATAGGACCGACGTCTTAGCATACCTATGTTGTTCAGTATAGTAACTATTAGCTTTTTATCGAAGATATAGAACAGGGACTACGGAATACGAAACCGGAAGACGCAAAATGTAGCACACAAGTAATATAAGGACTGAAACTTATTGATTTCATGATTTAAAAACGATAAAAATAAAATACAAAGGTCCGTTAATAACGTATTCGAATAAATAGAAATTAAATGGAAAGTGATGATTGTCAATTATTACCATCATTACTAATGGTACGGGAGCTATTAACGTTAAAAAAAAAGTCATTTTAGTATAGTTGGTTTTTTGATATACTGTTCCTCTTGCTATTTCGGTTAGAGTCCGGGCTGTCTGGCTGGTCGCAGTGGTTGCGTTTTTTAGTGCGCATCTTATCTGCACAGGATAATTTCCTTAATTTTAAGTCATTTTTTAACGCGTAATTTTTAATATTTTGCCTTTAGATAGATCCATCAGACATAATTTTTTTATTGCAAGACGTTTTTTTCGTTGTTAAATAGGTGCCAGACGCAATGTTTTATTTCGTTTTTATAAAAAATTCAAATTATTTTAGAATGTCTGTAAATTTCATATTATGTTCTTCAAACATAATATAATCTAAAATTAATTAGCCAGACGCTAATTCGATTGTTAAGTATTAAATATGTATAAATAAACACGTAGTGAAAGTAGGTAAGTATAACAATTTGATGATTGTGTATATGGAGAGATAGTTTAAAGTGCAAGAGAGATAGAAAGGGTCGGCCGCGAAAATTAAATAACAATAAAAAATAACTTTTTTTTTTTCGAAAATATACGATGCATAGAAATTCAATTGTTCCTACTCTAGGATTCCCTGTGTTGTGGGAACAAGTACCTTCTATTGGTACATTTTATTCCTTAGGCTAAAAAATAAACTATTAGGGTACATCAAGAATCTTCTATACAAAACAATTTTTTTTATAACTAACTAGCGCCCCGCCTGGCCCTGGCTTCGCACGGGTGCAACAATCAACATGCTGATACTAAATACACTACAGAAAAACTGTGAACGTTGAATATAAATACATAGCGGCCCGCTCCGGCTTCTCACGGGTATAAAATATATAGCCGGGCGGCCGGCCGGTACCGCCGCAAACGCTACGTCCCGCAATTTTTAAATCTGTAATATCTTCGAAAATATTCACTTAAATCATACGGTGTAAAGGGCCATATAGATCTATATTAAATGAACAATGTATTCAAGGTCTTTAATTGGTTAAGGATTAATGCTGTACCTATTGGTTAAAATCGCTTCGAAAATTAGCCATTATTATTTGTCGTAAAAAGTAAATGACAAAAAAAAGTTATTGTGGGTTATCCATAAGAGATAGACATATACCATCACGGACTTTTCTGTAGACCTTTTCAATGTGTACTATTATAGTTAGTACATTATTTTGATAAAACTCGTAGGGTTCAGCCTGCGTTTGCACTGTATGTGGAAAAAATGTAATTATTTACGACATCACATTAGAAACCTCAAAAATAACAGTACTTTTCCACTATTTAATGGGTGTTATTATACATATAAACCTTCCTCTTGAATCACTCTATCTATTAAAAAAACCGCATCAAAATCCGTTGCGTAGTTTCAAAGATTTAAAGGGACATAGGGACAGAGAAAGCGACTTTGTTTTATACCATGTAGTGATGATGATAACAATATTAATTCATTAATCTTAATATATATACACATAAATCTCGTGTCATAATGTTTGTCCTCAATGGACTCCTAAACCACTTAACCGATTATAATAAAATTCGCACACCATGTGCAGTTCGATCCAACTTGAGAGATAGGTAGTTTAAACATGTAGGTACCACGGGCGAAGCCGGGGCGGACCGCTAGTATACTAGCTATATAAATTCATGCTAACTACTTTAGTTAAATTCAATACAAACTTAAACATGCGAGTGTATGTGTGTTCACGTGTGTGTGTCGTGTGTGGTGTGGTGTGTGATGATGATGATGATTATGAAGATGGCTTTTTAAATTTAACAATGTAATTGTTTAACCTTCATTGATATAGATTTTATTCTATTTTCAATGTATGGTAACTTTAATATTTTATTTTTCACTTTTATGGTTTTTTTTTTCATTTTAGATTTATTTATAAGAACAAGTACATATAAATAATATTGTATTCTTGCAATTATTTCCTGTCGCATAATTAAAATACACTAGCTGATGAGCTGCATGCTTCATTACTTTTTTTTATTTATACACATTATTTAATACTTAACAATCGAATTAGCGTCTGGTTAATTAATTTTAGATTATATTATGTTTGAAGAACATAATATGAAATTTACAGACATTCTAAAATAATTTGAATTTTTTATAAAAACGAAATAAAACATTGCGTCTGGCACCTATTTAACAACGAAAAAAACGTCTTGCAATAAAAAAACTATGTCTGATGAATCTATCTAAAGGCAAAATATTAAAAATTACGCGTTAAAAAATGACTTAAAATTAAGGAAATTATCCTGTACAGATAAGATGCGCACTACTAAACGCAACCACTGCGACCAGCCAGACAGCCCGGACTCTTACCGAAATAGCAAGAGGAACAGTATATCAAAGAACCAACTATACTAAAATTCTCACTTGTCAACGTCGGTAGCTCCTATACGATAAGGTAAGTTCGAATATGTTAATAATAATCAGATGAAATGACTGATTTAATTTTTATGATTTTACTATGCCCATAATCTTACATTACATAAAGAAACACAATTAAAAATAATAGTTACCTTAGTTAAAGCCACTTAGCTCTATCATGGCTAGAGTTAATAACTATGTTAGTAATTAATATTGCCCAGATCGTGAAATGATTTATTTATTTCCTTACCTTATTGCGCCGATAAATTAATTAAACAATACAAACAAAAATAATTCTAAAAGAAATACAGCACAGAAAGCGGCATTATCACTGAAAGTGATCTCTTCCAGAAAGTGACAGTGAAGTGACTGAAAGAACGATACAAAAATCTAGAAAAAGTCATAAGTATACGCAATTATATTGTATATCTATAATTCATGTCTATGGCTATAATAGTTCAGTTGTTTTGCACATTATAATATTATTAATTCTTTTATAATATTTTGGAAAAATTTGCAGTTGTTTTTATGAGATCTTGAGTAGGTGACTGTGGAATCATTAATCAGGCAATAATATGCATCGCGCGTTAAAAACACCGCGGGACGGAATCAAAATACGCGAACCGAAAGATTATTATGGATGAAACCGCGTTTAAAAAAACATAATTTGTGTAAATGGTAGAGTTTAATAATTTAGTGACTTTAATTTTATGTATTTTAAAAATGGGCGTAGACCTATCAACCGTTTATCAATAGTAGATAGGTATTAATTTATACTTGTGTTTATTATGCTTAGTATTATGCACTAGATTAGCATATTTTAATTAGAAGTTATACAAAAAGTATGGTGTAAATTTTCAAGCTCTAAACAGATAAATTTATAATTTGTATGGATAAATAAATCGTACTATTATTATTAAAACTAAATACAGATAATATTTTAAAATATAATATTCCATAGTTATGTATGTTTAAACTAACTTTTTATAATTAGTAAGCACTTAAGCTTCCAGATAACCGTTTATACCCACTAAATTCGAGTAATGTCCACCATTAGTTAACAATTTTTTTGACATAATGATGATAAAAATATGATGTCGAGCTCCCCTCCGGATATCCGATGGATATTGTGTTATCCGGCTTCACAATAAGACGCTCGTGATAAATTTGTACCGGGAATGCTCCTTGATTGATAATCTTGCGGTTACAGAAAAACACTTCGTGTGAGAATTAAATGGGACCTTATTTGTGTGGAGGAGGTAAAACAAATGTGGGCTTGTGGACACATAGACGGTCTAGATTCTAGAATACAGGTTTATCTAATTAGCGGTTCTGTTAAAGTTTGGATAAACAAAATGTGAAGTTTTATCGGCTAAGAATGTCTTGTGGTCTCAGGCGACAATAGTGGCAAATTTTAAGCGACGGCGTGCAAACTGCAAACCAAATTGTTGTGAAAAAGCCATCAAAATCAACAACATATTTTAATTTATACAGAATATCAGCTAGAATGAAAAATTTTGGTTAAATGAGATAAACGCTAACGTTTTCCGTTAAATTTTCTTGGTAGCCGAATAAAAATATTTTGCACATAAAATGTTATGCAGCGTAAATCATAGGGCGGCGTGCATAATAATATAATAAAATAGGGCCCCGATACTTTGTTTATTGTTTTGATGAGTTAGCGAGTTTTCCCCCATGCGACGGGAACGGGTATGCTCTGCCCGCATATGCTCAAGAAAAATTATCAGGAAAAATTCCCAAAGATATTTGCTTTGCGAGGATACCCTAATTGAATTGGGGATCAGTCGTGTCCAATAACAGTTGTGCGGAAAAAATATTAATTTTAACAAAATTTTAAGTAGGTAATGTGCGGATAGCAGTAAATTTGCTAAGCCATTTTAATATTTAATGTATCTATAATAAGTGATAAGTGAAACGCAAGATTTTTCTTAAATATTTCAACTAAATTTTACCACAATATTGTCTACCATATAATAAATTGCACATTATTTTAGATTTTTTTGAAAACATATTTTCTAGATTGCATATTTTCTATATTACGTTATTTTAAAAAATTGCTCAACCCCAAACTTATTCTGTTTGCTAGAACAATCCCAAAATAAGTGTGCAAAGTTAAATGAGTTCAGTAAAAGAAAGACAAACACGAGTCTAGACATCAGTTATTCTTTAAAAAGGTTATTTGCTCGAATGTTTCACAAATGAGCCGGATAAATTGCGAACTATCATGGTTTCGCAAATCGAATGGAGTTTGTTTGGTCACCGTTGCGATTAAGTCACTGAATTTTTTATACAGCAGATCGTCGAGGAACAACAGCGGAATGTTTTTACTTCGTTTTTCGGAAATTCACGTGATTGTCGACTGAATAATGTAGCCCGCTGATCGTAGTTCGAGGCAGCGATTTTTCAATTACATCACAATGGGATTGTTTACGTTGCAAATAAAAGAAATTGATATGAAGTTTTCGTTCATACGCGAATAATATTTTAATGAATTTTAAAACCGTGTAAACAGAGTACAAAAAAGATGCAGTTGTAGGTACTAATCGATATTTTTTACAGGTCAGGGTGTGATCCGCCTTCTCTACATTGCTTACCCACCTAAGGCTAGTATCCTCGCTTGTTGGTAATGCCCCTGATTACCTATTTGGATTTTTTTTGCATAAGTACATTATATTATGCACACATTACATTTACATACTTTATAATATGAATTTTCAATGAAAAGTTCTGAAAAGGCGCCAAGATTTATCTTCACTAGCATTTAGAACCTGTCGATTAGTAGCAGAATCGTTCAACACCAATACTCTATAGTAGCTTTTAATTCAGTTTTACACCGCAAAATGCTTACGAGAGCTCCGTCAGCCATTTCGGGAGCTGATGGGCTGTCACCGCGAAGTGTTCGATAAATGAGAGGTCGTTTTTTGTCCTCAAACTAGCAACGGTCACCGATAGTATCGGCAGCCGACGCTCCGTAATGTCCGCGAGGATTATTACGATATAAATTGTTCACAGTTGCCTTTGTTTATGGTTGTCACTTTTGAACAGTGTGTGCAAATAATTTTTTTATTTATTTTTTATTTATTTTCGAGTACTTACATGTGCTTATCTACATGATGGTACTGACTTTTATGTAGCTTTTGGATAGAAAATAAAAAAATGGTTGTTTGTAAAGTAGGTTTACGATCGAGATGTTTACGTGATAACGTCTTGTTGGTGGCAGCGCTCGAGATGAGACGGGAGATCGGTCCGTCTCTCTCTCGTTATACCTGCGATCGCGCTCGTGAGGTTTTGGTGTGACACAAGTTTCTGAACATGTCACCCGACTAAAACGATTTTAAAAACGTTATCACGTTAAAAAGAATATTTAATTATAATGGTTTTAAGTTATTTTGACAGGTAGGTTCTTAAGACTTTGCGGTAGCTTCTAATACTAAAGTTATACATGAAACATCTCTATTAATAAATCTGCAACTTAACAATCTTCGATATGACCCAACTTCTGTTTATTGACTCTCTAAATTATTTAGGGTAAATCAAAGTAAATAACATGTTATGTATTAAAAATTAAACTCGATAATATAAGTGTACATATACCTACGTTTATTTCCTTGTGACAGCCCTACCATTTCTCTTATTTTCCGCATTGACCAGTCACTCCCCGAAGGAACATTTAACGATATTAGGGCTTTATTTTTTATAGTTCGGCACAAAGAACTGCGCGTTATGTGTGACAAACTGGCCACTATAAGTTGTGGATATTCACTTTATGGACCATTGGGTATTAGCTATTACTGAGATATTAGTTTTTGCGTATTTTATTGTATTTGTTTGGGTTCTAAAGGTAAGCGGTTTAATTTATTGCTTATTTTGAGCTTTGTTAAATGGTTTTGTTTGCTTTGAAGAATTAAATTATTAATGTTTTTTTTTTAAATAAGCTTATTCTGTTACGGTACAAACTTATTGTTACTAAATGTAATTTTGCTTCAATGAAATTACACGTAATATTATGTACTTAGTACGAAAATAACTATATTAAAAATTTACAGAGCTTGTCATTTAATAATTATTCTTATACAAATATTACTAAACACTGCAGCAGTTCAGCCTATAAATAAAAAATATCATTTTACGCCAGCTATTTCACATCCAAATACTTTCAGGTGATATCAAAAGTTGCAACAAAGCCCTTGAAAAAAGCCCATTGTTATCGAGGGTATAATTTATTAGGGGCCCAGCTCACTGGGACCTTTTTTTATATATCATCGCATTATCCCCACTTGGCAAGTTACAACTTCTTAAAGAAAATCAGGGGAAATTAATTTAAGCATTTAAAACTGTCCTAAACAACGTCCTGACTTTATGGTGTTTTTGATAAATGTCAGTTTGTAGGGCTTTTTTGTTCAACTTATGAATCAATAGTATGAATAGTATCTTCTCCTAATTTTTATAAAGAACTGCATACCTAATACGTATTTCAAGAATTGTATCTACACCATATTATTATTTAGATAATATAACAAAGTTAACGTAACTGATAACAACAGCTATAAAATAGAGTTCAAAATAATACTTACATCGCTACGTAGTAACTAAACATTAAACAATCTAACAGTAATTATGAAACCAAACCTTCTTGGCATAAATTACCCAAAACAAAATATCAACAGCGGTGTATATCATGCTTAGCAGAATAGAAATTAAATTTCATAAAATTAAATCCGTAAAGTAAGGGTACTTTGTTCATCCGTAGCCGATTAAATGTGTCCCTAATATTTTTATCTCACATAAATACGCGGTAATGAGAGGAATTCTCGGACCACGGTCAAATTTATTCAAGTCGGGGTACGCATTCAAGTGCGTGCATTGATATAAAAGTAATTTATTTGATAAATGTGTTTTTATAAAATAAAAAAATTCAAATATTATAAATGCGAAAGTAACTCAGTATGCTTATTCTTAACGTGCAACCACTAAATCGATTTGGATGCAATTTGCTACAGATAATAATTATAGCTTGAGACCTGAGAAAGGATCTAGGATAGGTTTTATCCAGGAAATCTCACAACGGAACTATGCGGGTTTTTCTTTGACTACGCGGGCCAAGCTAGTGTGTAATATTTCTCTGTTTTATATTGAAGATTACACGATAAAATTGCTATATGTATAATCTTCGATATGTATTGAGAAGGGAGTGAAACACGAAAGCCGATTCGCCCAGGAAATTAAACGATTCGCACTGTTTCCTATTGCATGAGAAAACATAGTTTATTTTATTCTTACTGAGATGTTTGTTCACATGTAGATTGAATTGTGTATCAGAAGAGAGATACGTGGTTTATTGTGCTGTTTTTACATTTAAATATCAACGAAAATAATGATTGTATCATTCTTAAGTATTTTATTTACACAATAAATTATACAATTAAATGACACGAAATGATATTTATAACATAAGAAAAATATTTATGATATTGTTTAATTTAGATACTTTCTGAAAACAACAGCAACTGATTCTGCTTAAAATCTAGCTGTAAATTTCACTAAATAAAACAGTATTAAGAAGGCGAACAACACTGCTAATGGACCCATGATAGCGGCTGAGGACTCCTGATTTATGGTCGCCCGGTTACTCACCGTGAATAATTTTAAGGAAAATTTATTAACCTATCCTATTTTTTATGAGCAGATTATATCATAAGTTTAGTATTCAGTAAACTAACATTTTTAAATTCCATTGCACAAACAATTTGTATGACATTCACTAAAGCTAATTCAATTTCTCTGTTATTTGCCGTGGCACTTTCTCTCCATTTACTGGTAAAAATTGTAAGCCCATTTTTCACGCGTAGAGCGTTTGTCAACAGCAAAATATGTTTTCCAAAACACTAGTCGAGTCGTTACACCGAAAACAAGCCGCTCAAACGTTGTTCACATTGTATATGTCGTTGAGTATCTCAATTGTCCTTTCAACTTAAACATCGGGCCTATTGTTTACGTCCGTGCCAATCAACTGGCTCGCTAACAAAACCAATCAACTTCGTCTCGCCTCTATTTGCTTAAAAGGCCGCTTTTTCCTTTTAGTTTTACATTGTCGCTGTGACCCTTTCGTCCGTCACCCGTTCCGGATATATTTGATTAAAAAATAACGTCGTCAGAAAGCGGAATTGCAGCGTGTGCGAATATCTACGGGGAGGCAAAAGGAGTAAAACATATCTTGCAGCTTAGCTGTCAATTGTCACGTTCGTACCGCACGTCTGAGTCACAGTGTATGTTTTGCACTATCTGTGGAAACTGAGGCCGAGACCAATAGAATGGGCTAGGAAGATATATTATGGGCAATGGAAATCGCTTTTCAATAGCCAATCGATTTTCCGCTGACTAAAGTTGGCAGCCGCCGTTCATAATTACGTTCGTCGAGTCAGACTTTAATGCATTGTTAACTTTTTCATGAGTTTAATAATGCATGGAAGGGAATTTCTACACAGTCTACATCAATACATCGGTACCCAATTATTACATGGACTGTTCTGAGTGGTTTTTCTTTTCTTATATCAATAAATTTCTTATCAATGCATATAATATAACAGATTTGACGTATTTTTAGGATTTATAGAAATAAATTAATAGAACGGAATTTCGGAATCTATGATACAAGCGTATCAAAAAATGTAAGCCTGTTTTTTTCCTTTCCTATGTTAAGGTCTATTCTTGTGACCATTTTCCATTTGGCAGGCTGTTTTATTAATGTCCATTTTAGTGTTCTGCCAGAGCCCTTTTACACAAGCGTAGATAGTGGTCCCAAGAACAATGGAAAACGATTAGTCCAGCGTTGACTCACTTAGCTATTCTTTTAATTGGTTTCCAATTTTCACTCTTCTATCTTTCTAGTATGCTGGTACATCTATGTCCATACTTTTCGCCATTATTTCAGGTAGGTAAGATAAATTTTATGTTTCCTCAACGCAAACACATAAATTCGAAAACAGCTCGTTCTAATTGCCTAACTCTCTTCCGATTTTCTTACCTAACAATTAATCACGTAATTTATTTGTTTTGCTCGAAGAAAATAAGTTTTCTCGAGGGTAAGAATCATTTTATATTTCCTTTAGTTAATTTATTATGATACTAATTAAAGATTTCTAATTAATTATTTTTAATGAAATAAATGGTATCAATGCATTATCAAAAATTGATCCAATAAAAATTAATACTAAAATAAAATTAGAATTTTATGCGTGTTTAGATTAAACGCAGAGTGAAATTAAAATTAATACTGTCTTAAGTCATACTAGAATGCCAAATGAAATCTTATAAAGGGTTGCAAGGATAGGCGGGTAACTTTTAAACGCGGATGCGAGGTTTTACGATAACGATCGTAATAAAATATGGAACTTTGTTGTTACACGTTTATACTAAACGGTTTATTATGAATTTGGCGCCTTTTTACATGGGGGACGGCTTGTAAGAATGCCGAGACTTAGGAAAATGTTTTACATCTAGCTTTTTTGGAGATTGCTTGTAAGTAGTTTTTGACGTGTTAATTAGTTTGGCAGCATATAGGTAAATAAAGGTAACAGACCTTTAGTGATATAATTTTTTTAAAGTTTGTACTTGCTATAATGGCATCTGCAGTTATTTGACGGAGATTGTGTTTAAAACTAGATACGATTACCAAATTAAAACTTCACAAAAAATGCAATTTTTGATTACTTCTTCTTATCATAACAGATATATCCGTATTTATCCGTATAATAATTCCTAACACCACTTACACATTACAGTAAATGCCATGGAAATTTTGTTATCGGCCAAACAAAGCGGCGCGGTTTTCTTAAACTGTAATAGAGAAAGTTGATTCCAGTTTTATCTGTAAAGTCGCCCTCGAGGATCAATTAAAAGTCGGCTACGCGCCGCACTTGACAATTATTGTTGTAATAAGAACGAAGAACATTTTCCTAAAGTATTTACAAGACGCGTAAACGTCTGTGGCATTTTGTAAGTTGGCAACGTTTGGAATTTTACTCTATTTTACTAAGGTTTTACTCTACTTTGAGAGACGCCTGACGCGAGTGTACTTTATTATATTATAAAGACGATTTAAGATTTGTATGTAGGTAAATTAGATCGAGATCGATAGAAACAGTGAATTAAATCATTTATTATTTTAGTGTATATATATATTATATTGGAGCACTGGTTATTTTAAATTTGCTTATCAAAAGCATTTATTTTTCTTTAGTTTCTCTTGTAGTAGAATTAAATAGACCTGGCGATAAAAAATACTAAAAAAAACTAAATAAATGAGAATAACAATGCTCGTTAAAATCTTAAGTCATCATTTATAACGCTGTAAAGCAGTAAAAATACTAATGTCCCCTTTGAGATGGAATTGATGGTACTTACAATAGAACTTTTAATTATTATAATCACTGTTCGCGAACAAAAGACATTAATGAGTATAAAAGAATGATTATGGTGTTGTGATAACAAATTAAGTTCGTTGACTCACAGCAGCGATATTAAAACTATAACATTTTCCTTCTTCATTCATTTCAAATCGAAATTTGAAATAATAATTATATTGCACGCCTCATAAGCGAAGCGTTGAGGTGGGTACTACTGTCACTTCGCGCAAAACATCTGATTTTTCAAACTTAAAATGTCTTTATGTATCATACATTGCACTTGTAAGATAATACATACACACACATATTAAGAAAAAACACTATTTTTAACGTTCATGATATTTTTGATGTCATTTTTGTTATTTAAACTAGTTAAAAAACAGTTTAAAAAAGTTCTGTCTTGGACGTCCGTGTGTCTGTATGTGCGGATCCTTTTTCTTGTTAACACGATAGCGACCGAAATACTTTACTAATCGAGTTTTTTTTTTTCTCTTACGCTTGAGTATGCTCAGGAATAGAACCCTTTCATTTTTCAGGGTCTGATTCGATGTGGTTTAATTGTTATTAAATAAACAAAAATAATAATTAATAAATATTTATTAAAAAAAATTATGAGGCGTGCACTTTTGGATTTTCCAAATTATATTTTAAATATATTTTAGATCATCTCGACCTACCGTGAATTCTATTCATACAAGTGAAATGAGGTGAAATATTTAAAAAAATGAGTTTGAATATGATATTGCCATGTCAGCTTCTGTATTTAAAAATATTGATTGATTAGCTATTTTTAATAGATTACCTATAGTTAAGATATCTTGACAAATAAATACTGCTAAATGTCTACAAACCAAATAAAAAACATTTAAGGTTATATAATCTTTATTCAGTACGATTTTTCTTGTCCATTTACTACAAAGTTACCTTGACATTAAGACACCGATCGTTAAGTTTCTGCAAACGTGTCACAGCCATTGCGAGGTACGTGCTAAATGGGAACAGCTTTTTCCAAACTCCTTGATACTTTGTTATCCTGTTACGTTTACATGTTTAATCGTTCCCAGGGGACGTAGGGACGGTTGAACTCAATTTGAGATGGTACAGGTAAGAGACAAAGAATCGTTTATGGATATAGAGTCATTTAAAAATGCATTAAGTTTTAGTTATTACTTATTAATACAGATTAATATGAATGAAAGCTATTTAAAGACGTGAATATGTGACGATACACATGGACTAAAATTTAATTTTTAATTAAATAGAAATGTCGGTGATAATAGTTTCAATTAAAAGGCCCTTTATTATTGAATAAAAAATAAAAGCTAAGAAAATAAGAATGCTACCTATCTTATATTATAGTGATCTTTATACAAAACATACTAACAATAACTTTTTAGTCAACAAATTGAAATATAACCGAAGTTTCAGCTAGTAAAGTGTACAGCGAATTGCGATAAAACTTAATCTACGTTTTGAAGATAAATTTAATGTAAAACAAGTGCAATTTAATCCACAAACCACAGTAATTGTCAGCAATAAAATCATTAATTCTGAACCGAACAACGCATTAAATGTAACAGCTTGCACTCACAGCGAGACGGGATTGAAGACGTTAAATTATATTCCTCTTATAAGATACAATTTTGTATTTTACTACTTCTATTTCTGTAGGTATCTATAATTCTACTTCTATTTTGGTACATTTTCAGAGGGAATTGTTATGTGGACTGCCATTATTTCCTAAACAAGTCATATTTTGAAGTAATTAGAATTCTTTGAGATTATTAAATAATTACAGACAAAGAATTAGTGGATTTTCATTCAAAGATAGCTGGCTAGACAGTCATATATTTATAGTTAGGAGTCATCAAGACAGTCAGTAGCCATGACTCATACACATACTTAGGAAATGTTTAAAACCGTTAGTTAATTTTGTTTTATGATAATAATTGTTAAATATCTTCTCCGAAACTATCAATACAAAATATAAACGACATTGTTCTACCAATACAAAAGCCATGCTTAAAGGGAAAATGAGGCATAATTTTGACCTTCCTAACGGCAGGTAATTCCGATGGTGTTCCGAGCAGCCATATTCTTATAAATTAATTACTTGTAATCTACTCTTGAAACGAGACTTACCAAAATGAAGTTACAACACAGAGTAATACCGTGAATCTACGATGTACGAAATGTGGATGTGCTCATTTTGGAAATACACTTGTGCATATAAATTTCTATTTATTTATCTGTAGCAATTATATGTAAAGCAGTTTGTAATAATATTGTAAAAGTAAATGTAAATAGTAGATGCGTGAAAAACTTTTGGTCGAACGCCAAATGTTTATCATGTTTTGAAATTAGAATATCCTTATAAAAAGAAATTCGGACAAAACAGCTACCGGACTAATTATAGTATAGCATCATAGAAATCTAAATAACAATATTTTTATATTTTTAAATAAACAATATAACACTGCTATATTATTCACATGTTTTAAATTGTTTTAATTATTAAGGGCCGATTTTTCAAAGCTTGGATAAAACTTATTCGTCGAATAATGTATAAAACTACCATTTTAAAAACGTATTCTAATTGCCCGTATTTGACAGTTTACGTGACATTTTAATATTATCGTGTAATACTTTATTGAACGGATAAGTTTTATCCAAGCATTGAAAAATCGGCCCTTAAACAAGTATTTATAAGTGCATGTTTTTATTCTTGTGTTGTTATGTATGTTTTTATTATTGTTTTTCCAATGTATTTAGTTTTCTTACTCCATGTTTCATAGCAACTTAAAGGCTCTGCTACGACTTAACGGCGGCAACGACACTGAATTAGAAATGAACCCTTGCTCAAGTACCTGGTTAATAAGACACATATGTTGTGATTTTAGACACATTACAGAAAGTCATGTGAGATGAAATTATTTAATGAATTTCTGGTTGAATTTCTTATCCAAATAATATTTTATGCATTGATATTTAAGATATTTCATAGTACTGTGAATAGTAATTCTATAGCAAATCTAAATAACTGCTTTGCAAAGAACAATTACAAAAGATAAACTTATAAAATGAACATGTTAAATAAAATATACGCAATGACATATTATCTAAGTATCATTACCAAGCAAAGCAAATAATTTATAATGACTTATTCACAATCAGATGATATTTTACCTGACTTATTTCTAAACAACCGTTTCTACATACCTCTACAAATACGTAAACAGCTACGTAAATTTCTTTCTTACCAGTTAAAGTGAAAGAAATGAGTATAATATACCTATAAAAGTATTTTTTTAAGATTCAAAAACCTACGCTATTCAAATCTAGCTAGCCCTATATAGTGTTTCGAGTAGGTACACTATAACAAGATGCTAATCCATCCACTACAATATTAATATCTTTGATCGCAGTATATTAAAAAGCGACACACTGTAAAAAGGTATTAATTTTTCCCGAGGGTGTCCCCGTGATCGCGTCTTATCCACTACGCAAACATTCTTTACAGGTCCCTTTCATTCACTGAAGGTTATCTTTTATTATTTTCGCTGCATCCTCTTTTTATTGCCACTCATATTGAGTTTATACGAGTCGAATAAATACATTTTAATTTTCTCTCGCGTCAGCAGTCTATTGTTCGCCGTCTGGGAATTAACGCGCTTGAGGTGTCGTAAAGTTTTTTCGAAGTGTTGATGCGGGAATCTTTGTGTCAGCTAATAGGGATGATTTTGGTAAAAAGCTGTTTCAAATGCATTGTGTAAAGAAAATGCGTTCTATAACTAGACTAGGTAATTTGGATAGTACTGTTTAGTACATATTTAACTACATTAAAAATGGCCATGATTATTTTATGAACAAGATTGCACATTTGAAAAATTATCAATAAACTTTGGAATTAGAAGCTTTTAAGTAAAATACTTATTTAATTAAATATTAAGTATCATTTTCAAGCAATGCATACAATTTATAATTACTATTCCCCAATTAGATCTTATTTACTGACTCTACATATCTCTACAAATACGTAAACAGAATATCTTCGTCTTACCAGTTAAAGTGAGAGAAATAAATATAACCAGTAAGCTCTAACACAAACATTATCGAGGGATTGAAAAGTTCTTCCATCGGCTTAGAAAAACAAAGATAAATCCAACTTAAGGAGCCGGCCAAGTGCGCTTAGATTTCTTCTGACTTCGCGTGATTGTAACCAATTATGATATTAGATTTAAAAGTAAATGTACTGGGAAAGAAATAATGTTATGGTGTATTGTGATTATAAATTGTATAACACGGTAGCAATGGTTAGTTTGATGACACCTAGGCGGTAGATGAAATTTGGTCGTCTTATTGTAACGACTATAACTTGCGTTCTACTATTTGGGGATAAAACATACATTTTCGAAAAATATACATTTTAAAAGAAAAACAAAATTATGTATCTATTATAAGAGAGGTCGAGAGGTGGAGGTGAATATGTATCTACTTAAATTATATTTTATTTATTTGATAAATTAAAGATTTACAGCTCTCTTTGTCTATCTATCTTTAGATATATCTATTATTTTAAATTAAGAGTTACCCATGCAGAATTAATTTTCGTGACCAAAATTATATTTATTACGTGATGAATGAATACTTTATATTATTATATGCCTGTCCTGTTATTGTAAGGCAAATAAAACATATTTTTCATTCATAAATACTTTTGTTTTTCTTGTAGCAAAGTTTATGTATCAATATGAATGTCATGTTTGAATAACCGCTTTGCAGCTTGGTCGGAGTAAACAATGTAGCAATACCAGTATTGTTATTGGTAACATATGCTTTTAGAACAAATTATTTTTTTTACACTCATAAGTTCAGAAAACTAATTAATTTTTATGTTATGAAGTTCGATTCCTAATCAATAACCATACCCATATTATTATGATTTTCATTCTTTTGGTTATTAATGTATGTATAAAAAAAATTATTTGTTTTATTTCAATATTTGATTTTTTTGGAAAACAAACAATTCTTTTTTTGCATCCCACGTCTTTTTTGAACGTAGATATAAACATTTCCACATGAGCGACCGTTATGAATAGAAAACAATATCGGAACCCTAATATGAAATCAATATTATTAGATGTCCGAAGACGGACGATAATATCCTCGAAGAAAGGAAGGACCGCGATATAAAACACACTTGCGCGCATAATATACGTTTTATTAATAAAAAAGCTCCCGTGAATCACCCATAAATAGCCGTAATGGCCACTACTGAGCCGTCGATTTTTTCGATACATAGCGACGCATTTGTTTGACAAATCCCCCGGGAAAGACACTATCTCGCATTATCCGAGCTTGAAGAATGTGGGGTCATTCGGGAGGTGATGAAAACCGTATCGCTAGCTGTCTAACGACACCTGTAAATCATTCAGACAGGTACCTCTATTTGACATCGGCTTTTGTGGGTTATTGCACGCCTCATAAGCGAAGCGTTGAGGTGGGTACTACTGTCACTTCGCGCAAAACATCTGATTTTTCAAACTTAAAATGTCTTTATGTATCATACATTGCACTTGTAAGATAATACATACACACACATATTAAGAAAAAACACTATTTTTAACGTTCATGATATTTTTGATGTCATTTTTGTTATTTAAACTAGTTAAAAAACAGTTTAAAAAAGTTCTGTCTTGGACGTCCGTGTGTCTGTATGTGCGGATCCTTTTTCTTGTTAACACGATAGCGACCGAAATACTTTACTAATCGAGTCTTTTTTTTTCTCTTACGCTTGAGTATGCTCAGGAATAGAACCCTTTCATTTTTCAGGGTCTGATTTGATGTGGTTTAATTGTTATTAAATAAACAAAACTAATAATTAATAAATATTTATTAAAAAAAAATTATGAGGCGTGCACTTTTGGATTTTCCAAATTATTTTTTGTTATTACTTCGCTACATGACAAATAAAGCGCCATTCACAGTAAAGTATATCGAGCACACAATTGATCAGTACGCAGTCAGCGTTGTGCATAAGCCGATTTGAAAGCGGGAGCGTTAAAAGAAAATTTATCGCATTGAAAAGTCGCAATTAATAAGACATTTGAAGTTGCGTGAAAATGTAATTTAGATTGTTTTCCGTAGACGAGGGTAGCGCCGCTTCCTGTCTCCGAAATCGAGGAGTCTTCACAAAGGCGGCTTATTTATATATGGCCGCTTTATATTAGCGTCTTTAAGAAACCAGGGGGGCATAATAAAAAAAGAATCAGCATCAATGTCTTAGGCGTCTTCCGGCATTCCTACCGCCCTACCGCAAAATGGCGATCCACACTCGAATAAATTATACCTCCCCTGAATCGAATCGAAACGATTGTTCGATTCTTTTGAGTCGGCTCCCGTTTAAAGTAGAACCTTTATTAGTGTAAGCCAGACGATTATACTAAGCCGCCATTACATATTCAAATTGGAGTCATTTCGCTTTTACGCGAAATAAAACGGAGCCTACACCAATTTTGTCTTGTAATGGTGCCGATGTGATTTCTGAGAGCCATATTATTGCTTTGTCAATTATTATTATTGACCGCAAGTATAGCATTTAATTACGTAGTTATAATAAAATTTGATAGCAAAAACAAAACGGACTTAGCTCTAACATCATATCTATTAAATAACTGAAAATTATCATACTATTTTAAAATGTAGAAATTATGATAAATATTCACGTGATAACATAAATGTAGAGCCAATCCATACTAATATTATAAATGCGAAAGTAACTCTGTCTGTCTGTCTGTTACTCAATCACGCCTAAACTACTGAACCAATTTTCATGAAATTTGGTATGGAGATATTTTGATACCCAAGAAAGGACATAGGCTTCTTTTTATCCCGTGAAAATGACGCAATCCCGGAAATCCCACGGGAACGGAACTATGCGGGTTTTTCTTTGACTGCGCGGGCGAAGCCGCGGGCGGAAACCTAGTCTGTTATAATTAAGATATACATACTCTAACCACCTCTTACTATTTAATATGATATTAATTTTGATTGATAAAAATTAAAAACATTAATTGCACGAACTAATATTAATAAAAATAAATAAAAATAAAAAGTTCATTTATTATCGTCATTGTACTTACCAGTAGATATAATCACAAAATAACTATTTCATAATTTTGTCCATAATCTTATATGCTAACTCATATCCATATAATCATATACTACATATTCACATGTAAAATTAATGAAGCCAGTGTGATTTCCGACCCAGTAACTTTTCGGTGGACGTCCGAAAAACATAATTTTTGCGTCACTGGCCAAAGATTAACATTTAGATACCGCAAGCTTTTTGTTCAAACGGATACTGTTCTTTGTCGCGCCCGTATTTCAAAATTAATCGGAAAAGAAAGGAAGTCTAATATTTTTGGGCTGTGGAAATGAAAAGAGCAATTTATTGTTGTATTCAATTTGTACGTGTTTTAAGTCTTGGTAGATTTAACCCAGCGAGTTATCTTCCTTCCTTAGTTAATATATAAATTAAAACTAATTTTATTTTATGCACAATATACATACATACATTCAATCATGATCATAATATCCGCGTATTTCCAAACTATACATAGCCAGAACGCAACCATAGGAAACTGCTCGTGTATACTTTGTAATGCTGTTTTTAAGTTTGTTATTACAAAATATATACGAATTTTGCGTACTGATCGTGTATACTTTGTAAAGCGGATGCTTGCTTCTTCTTTCCAAACTATACACGATCAGTACGCAAAATATGTATAACTAAATATAGCTAACACCACTTACGCTTGAGCGAAATAATAAATATATAGGAAATCAAAGACTTGTACAGCT
Organism: Colias eurytheme; assembly: GCF_061535395.1. NCBI lineage: Eukaryota > Metazoa > Arthropoda > Insecta > Lepidoptera > Pieridae > Colias > Colias eurytheme. The sequence continues at coordinate 7,985,703 of NC_142983.1, forward strand.
ATATCTATCTACTTTTATTCTTCTTGATTGATTCAGTAAAATATGGAATAAAAATATTATTAGGTAAGCTTAGAAAAATAAATAGGTAACAGATATAAGGGTTACCTATGGGTTAGGTTAGGTTCGTGTTTTTTTTAACTACACAAAAATAGGAGCCCCGTGAAGCGGGACTCCGTCGCCTCGCAACCGTCTTCTTCTGGACTTATTAGATTCTTACATTTTAGCACTATTGTCAATTGTAAGTCGTGCAGTATAGTCGGGAACGAAGACACAAGCATCCTCGATACAAAAAATATACGATCAGTACGCATTTTAATAATAGATTTCAAAACAATGGAGAGACGCCGCGCTTACTCCGAAACATACACGATTAGTCCGCATGCGTACTGGCGCTGTATGTTTGGAGCGCTATTCTTACTTACTTCACTACAAAGTATACGCGAGTATTTGCAAGTATTTGCGTACTGCTGTTGTATAGATTGGAAGAACTTTGTAAAAAAGTTATTTCCAAACTATACGTGATTAGTTTCACACCGTTGCGTACTGGCCTTGTATAGTTTGGAAAGACGCATAATATCCACCTTATTTTTAAGTCTAAAAAAACATTAATTAAAAATTGAACATTACCGCAATAACTGAATCTCCACCAAAAGAAACTCGAGCAAATTGATATTTTGAATAATAAAAGGTACCCTGAATTATTATGAGTAACACAAACATAAGTCAATAGCCTGCCGGGGTGGTCAATATTGGATTAGCCGCCAAAAGGAGGCAAAAGGCAACGTATACAAAAACCTTTTACAGCGGTTACAGCTACGGAAAAATATTTATAAAACGCTTCAGTTATAAGGAGCGTGTTTTCATATTCTTTGTGAGTTATGTTATTTGAATGGTGTATTAAATTGTACATTTGATGGTAGGATATACATATTACTGTTATTAAAAACACGTATAATAAGGTATTTGTTTATTTAGATAAAAATCAAAAGACTCATATTTTGCTTTCCAAATAATAATTCAGTTTCGTTTGCAGCTTGTAAGCTGTTGTGTTATGTTTTGGTATCCTTAAAATGTAAATTATGCGTACCTACTTATTTGTTTTTTTAATATATTGTCAAAATATACGAAGACAATGAAACATTATGCAACTTAACGCTTTATAAATGGCTTTACATTGTCAGTCTGTAGTCGTGACTTACTACAATGATTTTAAACAGTTTAATTAATTTTATGTAATCAAGGATAAATCCAACACTAAAATGAAATTGTTATTCCAAATAATAGTTCCGTTTCCATATTTACCAACCCAACTGGTCGGGTAATAGTGCAAAAGGGTTGCGAGCCATTGTTTATCCAAAGTATGAAATAATATAATCAGAAGTGAAGAAATAGGAATCCGACGAAAAACCAACAGAGGCGAGAATTTGCTTAGGCCAGCGGAATAAGTGGCTGGAACCCAGACTAGGGATACCCATTGTCCATACTTCATATTATTATCCTGCTTGTCTGTTTAAATGAATCCCAAATTTCCATTTGTTTAAAATGTTTAACGTTATACGAGGAGATTTAATTGATTTCTTGATTGTGATACATAGTTATATACATAAGCACAATACATAATATTCAGCATACGTTGAAGTATTTTGAGAAATTTTTAAAGAATAGAAAAAATTCGTGCCTCCTCTTTCGCCAAAAGACGAAGGAAAGACGCGGGTTCCAATCCCGCCCCGTGATCGATTTTTTTTTATTTTATAAAAGTTTCTCATTCATAAATTAATTTACCTTTAATAATAATACAATTTTGACAAAGTATCGAATGGTGTACTGCCAAAATAAACACCGCACGAAAAACAACACTACACCCTCGCCAATAAGACAAACAGTTTTAATTTTAAGCCGAATCAATCACACTTGTAGTAAGCATCACAATCAACAAAGGAAACAATTTTTCCAATTCACAAAGTCAGTTTACCTTTTCTCATTTGTTTGAGCAGCTGTCGCCGGACTTATTAAGTCGCACCTGTCAATCTTCACGATTCCAAATTTTTATTCCCAAAAGCCCTTCATTTCGATAGCTTCGAGTGTTATTAGTAAATGACTTGTTCTGTTGTGACGCAATTTGCCACGCTAAAAATACAGACGGCAATCAACGGGGAACTGAATTAAAATTTAGGCTTAGTAGTTATCGGTTAGTCAGAATTAAGAGATGCTTGGGAAAGGATTGTTATGAGATATCGACACTAGGAAAATAAGGTTGCGTTACTTCTTGAAGTATCAAAGGTAAATAAAATAAAATAAAATAGGTACTGATGTCATTACGTATTTAATATAACAATATTATAATATAGTTAAACAAGTATACTAGAATATTGTAAAATATAATACAAAATAAATTTAAATCTAACTTCTATAGTACTTGAACTACTGAGGCGAGGTACCTACATTATTACGAGTACATGCAAATTCATTTAAAAATCCTACACAATCGCAGACCCACGCTATGTACGTACGCTAGACGCTACATAGCACTTGCAAAAACAAGAGGCGAATAGGCTATTGGAAGACCAATCCTAAGTAAACAGAATTTCGAATTGCGACGAGGGTGTCCACACTTCGATCTTCGATTTTCCCCACTACATTAATTCGGGTGTTCATTATAAATGCCATCAAGTCCACCGTTAACGAAGTGGTGCGCAATTAAAGTCGCCGCTGACGTCACACCCTCTGCTTGAGGAGTCCTCGAGAGTCTCAAACGGGAGGACACCTTGAGAATTGAAAAATTGAGCCGTGATCACTGATGCGGAATTATCTTCGTCATCGTTAATGGAATAGAGCTCTTGATGCGACCGCTCCCACTTTAGCGATGGAGTGGTCAAGAATCAAGCTCTTTTGCATAGTTTAAGAAACACCATGAAAAAGCTCATAGCAAAGTCATTTCTACTAAATTATTCATGCTACTTTATCGATTGATTTCGTTTAGGTAATTTGGTATTTAAACTAGCGAAGGAGTGATTATATATGGAATGGCTGTTTTTCTGACGATGAAGATTGTTATGATGTTTTTTAGATGTAGGTATGTCTCATTTGATTAAATGTTTTAAATATGTGTACATCATATCAACTTTTCCTGCTCTTGTTTTAAAACGATAACTAATAATAAATGAGTTTAGTTTTCGTTACTGAAAAGTATAATTACGAAATTTAAAATCTCTCCATAAATACTTTAGCTATCGCCTTATTTACGTATACCGTGTCGTATCCAGATTACCATAATCTTCTTTTATTAACGTGTCAAAATCTTATTATTGTCGCCCGCATAAAGACATTAGGGGATGGAGATAAAACAGGCGCCCATTAGTGAAGAATCGATGGTATCGCTTGAGATGTGCCACTCTATTTTTTTTCTGTTTAAACGAGACCAGATGCAATTTCCAAAGGGACTAACGCTGATTAACTTTTTACTGAAGTTCCTGAGTCGCAGGCAATTCCTTACGCACTGCGGTTTCTTGATCGATGGCTGGGAACGATAAATATCACATCAATGAGATTTATGTGATATCCATTTTTGATAAGGGTGCAGTGACAATATAACATGTTTTGTGATATGTTCTTTTATTTGGTGTTTAAGATGATTTGTATAAATTGTATAAACGGTACGTGAAATTGACCTTTGTGTAATTCAAAAATTAATTTTATGATTCATTTAAATAACAACGGCGCGGGCACCTTACCAACTCCTATTCTAATAACTTAAATTATACCCATTATACTTAAATTATACCTGAAAAAATACATACATTATATCCATCTTTTGCCCACAGATATCATTCATATTATAAACATAAAGTGCACACCAATTTAATACAAAGCAATTTAATTTTTCACTACATAAAATGATAAACGTTATCCGCTCTCTACTTTTACTTACTCGAGTTAATTCAACTTTTTTGCATCTCTTTGAAATAAAGTGTTTTGTCAGGCGTTAGAGAGGGTGGGTCGCGAATCGCGAAGGTGTCTCAATCAGCATAAAACAAAAGAAATCAATAGCTTCCCCTGCGCGGCTGACAAAGAGCAAAGATTTCTTTTCACAATTAAACACCCTTGGGTGTTGGGTGACGATAACCGTTAGCTTAACTACGGTTTACTTCACATTCTTTAATGTCACCGCAATGGATGATACATTTACATGTATAGTGGTAAAAATAAGTTACACTTTAATGAAGGCAGAATAGATTTTTAGATCTTCTTGGGATTGATTATAATATTTTATTTACCTATGATACTATTTAATGAAAACATCATCAAAGAAAAAGAACCTAAATTGAATTGCAGCAATATATTTAAATGAGTCTCTACAATTTCAAGTTTTGGTAAAAATAATCGCTATCTTATGAAGATTCCATAAATAACAAGACAATTATTCTTATCCAAAACACATTGACACACACACAGATAATAATTATTATAGTCGTTTATAATAATTTTGCTGCTGTATTGAACAAATGGCGCACTAATAAAACTAACAAATAAAAAACAGCTATGTATAACATAACAGCGAGAAATTTAGTCCCCATGTTTACACGTCATATAAAGCAAAGTGCTCTGTCGAAGTCTTGTTTCTTTTTTAGTCCATTCGGTGCTAATCCTACAATTTCGCGGAGTTTACACCCGGATCAGTCGCTAATGCAGGTGTGGTGGACATTTCGTGCTGCTGAATACTAAACAAAGTGAGAAATTGAATCGGAGTATAAGTCTGAATAAGGTTTGTTGCACTTGAAGCGAAGCTATTATCAATACTAATTTGATTTTTAATCTCATCATTTGCTATTGTTACTTGTTAAAACAATTATATTTTTTACAATGAACTAAACAATTAGTTATTCTGTGTCGTTGGCTTAGATTCATATTTTATGAAAATGTGGTAATAATAATTACTGTAGAAGTAGTAGAAGTGTACTAATTACTCCGTATCGTTTACTGTAAAATTGTGATAAAAATATCTCAGGTATATGAGATGAATTAACTTTGCTTTAATTGAAAGAAACCCATATCCAAATAGCGCAATTTAATACTTCTGTAGCTTTTTTATGAAAAGTAAAAAGGGCATTGCTATAATATTATAGATTCTAGATGGTCCACAAGCCTTACTATAAACGACGGAACCGTTGATTGAAACGAATCCAGTTATAATAGATCCTTATTAAAACAAGATTGTCTTTATTCTCTTATCTTGGATTTCCACAGTTGTCTAGGACCAGCTTTATCCGAACACTGTTTCAATATTTAATAATCCCTCAGTAACGAGGTATGGGCGGAACAGTTAGAAAAGTTTAAATGGGCAAGCAAATCCAAATACGGCAAACGAGTTAATACTCGTTAATACGTCAGCTTAATATGTGGACGATCTGAAGTTGTTACAGGATTGTTGAATTTTAATTAATGATTATAATAATTAATAAACAATGTTAATAAAATTAAATTAAATATTAAAAAAATATTATTATAAAAATATTATATTAATTATACATGGAATATAGTTTATATGTAATTTTTATTCACCAGTTGTAAACATATTAGTTGGTTAAGTAATCATTAAAATGCAATTTAGAATAAAAAGCACCGTATTATAGTAGTAATTGATGCTTTTAATATTATTTAGTATCAAACTTTTATTGTCTTTTTAATAAGTTTCAATTTGATGCGTATTTTATTGACAAAAGTTAATCCAAGAAACACGTGAACTTATAATTTTTATTCCAGAAGTATAATATAAAACGTAAATAGCCACATATTGTAAACATATTTGCGCATAACAAAAGGAAGATTTAAAAGTGTGCTTATGAGGGAGGAAAGGATGTCCTACATTAAATGAAGAGCTTAAATGCTGCACAGACACAGAGGGGTCAAGCAAATTTGATGAGAGATTATTATAACTGAAGGCACGTTGTTTGTCTTTCGTCTAATGGACTGAGGTCCTGCATATACGGCCTTAATTAATATGGTATGGATGATAAATAAATTCAATTTCAGTTATTTTTCTTTGAGTTACTGAGAATACGATTTAAATTTCAGATTACCAATCAAACCATCGACCAATTTGGCTATGTTAAAAAAAAAACAATGGTTATCAAATAGGTATCGACAGCTACAATTAGGAGCGCAGAGGCAGACAGAGGTCAGCAATAAAGTGACCTTCGTCAAGCCTCGTCACGTCTGACCGCGGCCGGCGGACGGCCGCGGCGGTGAGCGGCGATCGTGACACCCTCGTTTTGCTCGCGCCGCGAATATGTTTTATTGACTCTTGCGGTCTCTGCGCGCCTAGTGGCATTTTGTGTAATCGAAAGTGAAAATGAAACAAGTCGATTGACGGACGTAATTTGTTTTCTGTTTACGTCACGTGTGACGACATAACTGGGACGTCATAATATTTGAGGTCACTGAAGCTCAGATGCGTTGTGCGAATCTGTGATTTTAAATTCATAGTTGTTATGCACACCGTTCTGGGAAAACGTTTTTATTTTTTTAACTTTTATTTTTTTTTCTTATTGAATTATTTCAATTCTTGCTTCCGAATGCTCTACCGGCTTCTAACAAATGATGCATGCAAATTACTCAAAGAAGTTAATACCGAGGCATGAATTTCGCATAGGAGGACTAATATCCTTCATATTTCAAAGTCGTTTGCATCTGGACACCGGCTACTGAGACAGGGGTTGATGTACTTCACAAATAATTGTAAAGGGATGATGGCTATTACTTGTCTCATAATGGCCACTCGTTTTAACTTGTTCTATAATAAATTACATATAATCAATATTATCAACATGCCCACCCTGGACATGGAATCCTAATGCATTTAAAGTTGGCATTATTATCAACAATGTTTAAACATTAATTTATCTACAAAATAAACTGCTAATTTAATAAAAATTCTAATCACCACATTGGAAATAAATTTGTACTGAATTGTCACACTCTCTCAGCTGCGACAGGCTATAAAACGCAAATTCGGCAATAAAAAGAAGCGCCCTGACAAAACATCCTTCCTGGACACTGCTTCAATACAATGCCCGCCACTCACAGCGGATTATTGTATTCTTCCTGCACTCGAAATATTTAAGAAAACGACTAACGAGCCGAAAGTCTTGTCAAAGAAAATTGAACCTTAGCAACCAATGGTTCGGGACTGATCTGCTTTCAATGTTGAAAACTTTAAAATGCAAGATTCGGTTAACAAAGAAAGCCCTAATTAGCTGTCAGGGCTGTAGACTTGCCCGTTTGTCTATCCCAGAAATGGAAATTATTCAAGGGACGTCTCCAGTGATTTCTTTCGAGAAGGGCTGGCAGTGTTTGAAAAAATTGTTGATGTATTCTTTCCATTGTTACGTGATAAAAGCGTTAATTTCGTGGGTTTCAAAACGAATTCCTGATTTTTCGCTAACTTCTGTTATGGTAAATGTAACATGTCGCTAATAACAACAATAAATCACCAAAATTTCAACTACGCATTCAAAAACAATTACGAGGGCGCGAGTTGGGTGCCTGCCTAATTGGTATGAGATTTGCAAAGTGTTTCTAATTGCGTTGAAATTTGCGAATCCAAGGCGATCAGTCACTGCACCATCAGGTTAATTAAACCGTTTGTCTGGCAATAAAAGGAATTGCAATTTACAGCTGAGAATCCTAACAAAAATATTTATGATGTTCACGAATGTGATTTTTTGTTATCATTAAGTTTTTGTAATTAATGAATATTTGGATTGCAGGTTTTGTTTTATAAACTTTTAAGAACGATTTAAGTATCCAAAAATAAAATGGAGCAATTCAAGGAACAACTACTACTTATATATGACGTACTACGTATGTCTTATGATCGCGTATTTATTAAAAAGACTCAGATAGAAAGAAACCGTATAAAAATTGAAACGGTAAACAAGATTTTGAATGGGTACAGCAAAAAAGTAAGGTTCGTATAATTCGCAATATTCATACGGGCGATAATCAAATGACACCATTTCGTGGTTCTTTTTCAAAAGGTTCATTTTCATTAACGCCATCGGCTCACATATTTGTCATAACCTGTCCCCTGCTCGAAATGTTTCTTTTTTGGGACATTTTTAATTTCCAACGTTATGGTTTTGTTCCTTGGCGCGTTCCTTTCTCCCGGAATTTTCCGGCTTTAGAATTAGCTGTGAAAAATTAATCGCTGTTAACAGAATTTTCACGTGACATATTTCATTGTTTTTATTATTTCTTATTATTAATATATTGGATTTCATTTCGAAATATGGACAAGTAAGTTAAAAGTAGCAAATAAAGATAAGAGAAAAAACTATACTTGCCAATGCACTCCCAAAATTATTAGTTTACTAGCGGTCCGCCCCGGCTTCGCCCGTGGTACATATGAAAAATAGATGTTGGCCGATTCTCAGACTTACCCGATATGCACAGAAAATTTCATGAGAATCGGTCCACCCGTTTCGGAGGAGTATGCAGACTGACATTGTGACACGAGAATTTTATATATAAGATTTACATTAGGTTTTTATATATTATCCAATCATTCAATCTGTTAAATTCAAATACATACATATTATTCGAGGTATATTTCAAATCAACTATTCTTATCCAATCGCATGAAATTCGAGGTCTAATCGAGACTACTTTTAAAACCTATGAACACTGCTGCCTTCACCATTTGGTCTTTTAGCATTATCAAATATTCGCCTCTCAATAGAGGATTCGTGTCTAGACAGTGTGGATGTACGAGACTAACCAGTTACATAATTAAAAACCCATAGCTTCATAACTACGTTTCATTTTTATAATTGCTCAGTTTAAACAGGGTTGGAGTTTTTGATGCAATAATGAAAATTGGCTAGAAATTTGGATGGTTTCTCATATTTTTTCTTGTGTTTATGATAATTTAATTGTTATTTAATTATAACTTAAATAGAATAACACTTAAAATTCAAATGTTAATAAAACACGTACATAATTAACACGGGGATGTCCATTATTTTTAAATTAACGGCTGTCAATCTATTCAATTTTTGATCTATGTCAACAAAAAACAATCATAGTGTATACTTGGTGTAAACAGTCAATAAATTACAAAACCTAAAGGATCTTTAATATGAAACGCAAAATACTAAGTACGCAAATTAATTATCAATTTAATGAAGAAATTTTCTAGATAATGAGGAAGTTGTATCGCCTGTAAACAGCTTTGTTGATTGAATTTATTAACGTTGCTGTGAAATATATTGAGGTGAAGCCTTCATGGAAATTGCATCCAACCATGCATAAATATCTATTAGGCGGCATTGAGAGATTAATATTTTTCAATGGGAGCATTTGTTTAACTGTAAGGGATTGTCTGGTACAAATAGGCGTCTCGGCAAACAGGGGAGCTAGTTACTTGCGAAATACAAATTTTCATTGTTTACATGGTTATTTTGTATTTCGTGAGGAGTCATTAAGTTTTTGTTGTTTGATAAAGTTTGATCTTATTTTATAATATTTTATATTAGTTATATTGCAGAATCCTTGTTAAATAAGGCCAGGATTTCTTTTTCAAATAAATCTGCTCATGGTCTATTAATTTTATATGATAGACTGGCCTTTTAACCCAAATAAAATTATTTTCCATAACTTGATAATGTTTTTTCTCCCCATTCCTCCCTTTTCCGTAAGGTAGGTGCAAAATGATATAGCTTCAGAGGTCCAATGTCAGACAATAGGTAGAATTCATACGGACCGCGCGTTTTGAATACAAACTGCCCAATTATATAACCAAGATGGCGCCGTTTCTTTTACGTTTTTCAGCTCCTCATATTCATGTTTGAATGGCCCTTTTGTGTTAAGTTAATTGTGCGTATAACAAATCTTCTTAGGATGAATTATTATGCCTGAGTAGGTATTGGGCATTCTTTTTATTTTATTTCTAGTAATAATTCTTTATAATTATTGATCATTCAACACTTTCTTGTATTCGATTATGAAATACCTACATACAATTAAAGGTTTAAAATTATCCTTTTTAACTGTGACAAACTTAAATTTCGAAAGTCATATAAATGACTTCTAGGTAAATAAATATTTAAAGTACATAATTGAATTGGGAAAATTCAAATACCTAACACACCGTTATCACAAGGAGTCCCTTGATCAATAAATCGGAAAGTCACATCTTTATCGCGAAGGTAAATACGATTCCGTTTTAAACTTAAGCTACAGTTCGGAAACTTAATGGCGTTTCATTATATCGTTAGATAGGCTTAGACGGTTCCGTAACGTGAATTATGGTTATTTGAATTGTACGAAACAAAATAAATTTAGTGAACGTGCGCTATGCCGTACTGCTCTGCATTTTTGAGTGCTTATTTCGAGTGGGATAAAAGTTTGCGTTATTTATGGGCCGCCGCGAAGATTTAATGTGAAGTCAAACAGCGATAATGTTCCAGACTGAATAATATTGCCGAATTTGATGTTTGTGCTACGTTTGTTAGAGACTACCTCTTTGATATAATATTTTGTGTTATTTGAAGTTTCGGTAACCACATATTACTTTGGAGTGGCAAGTTTTAGGTTAATAGTAAAATAATGAGAGCGCCTCACTTTGGAAATAAAATAAAGACGTATTTTTTCCCGTCTTTTCTTCACGCACGATGAAATTTGTTAGCGATAGCTTGAGAGCTGAAAAAGGACATAGGCTAATAAGAAACTAAGAATTGAAACACAAACATTATCGTTATAATATGGTTATAATATACTTAGTTCAATCATAATATAGCAATACTTAGTTTGATAATATAGTAGTATAACAAGAAGTTATATCGTAACATTTCTCTACCAATTACACTACATAAAATTAGAACTATAACAATATCCGCATACCGTAGCATTGCTTTATCGTCCGTAAGGATCCTCACTATTTCCCCTCCCCGGATTTGATCCCGTTTCGCGAACCATTTAGTGTAATGCGTGGTTTTCCGGGATTGACAGCTGCGATGTAGGTAGGAACTCTGTACTAATGATAGTTTGAAATGTGTGATACTTGTAATGCGATGTTTAATGATACTGGGAATTAGTAGGGATTGATGTATTTTGTTGAAGAACGTTCGTGTTAATATTGTTTGTAATAGGAGAAAAGCTTTTTCTGTAATTTGTTTCAGTTTTTTCTGTGTAATCTGATCGGTAATGTAGAGTTTTTAGTATACGATATTATGATCGTAAAATAGGTGAAATGTGCATTTGTATTTTAATGTAACGGTAATAAATGTACTTGTTAAAGCTTTGTGTAAAGCAATTTCCATTAAAATCAATTTACATATTTTCTTTTATGCGGTAAGTAATTATTTTAATCAAATTAATATGCAGTTTATGCGAATTAAATGTTCAAATCTCTGAATGGTTACAGCGATTAACAAATAAATTAATTGAACGTATAATTCATATGTAAGTTAATCTGACCGGAATAACCTAGATTTATAAGGGATAATAACCTCATAACTGGTAACTGAGAACAAGACATACTTAAGGGTCGTTGTTCACTGGAAAGTGTGTTTGAATTTATACGGTATTATTTTGTCTACAATAAATTTTTAACTCATTTCTGTTTTGTGTGATGATTATAACATTGCGTATAAATACTGACGAACGAATATATATAAGTGTATAACTACGTTCACAGTTCTTATGAAATATTTTCGTCCGTACCATTGATACCCGTATGAGAACTAAAATAACAAATTGTTTTAAAGATTTAAGCAAATAAAAATACTATCAAGTGCATTTTTTGATGTTAAACATATTTACTGCAATATTCATAACTATAAAAAATAGCTATATTTAACGATTATAATACTCCTAATAATATAAATAAAATAATTAAAAACTATCCCTACGTTAATCTGTTTCAGTGTACGCTTAGCATAAGTGTGGGCTGCGAAAAGGTCGGATTAGTTGGCAGTAAAATTTGTTAAAGAGCCAGGATACGGGTGCCTCGCGGCGAACACCGACCATTTTGTGTTGGACCCTCGTTTGTAATGTATATGTTTAATTAATTTAATATTATTACTGTTTATACTTTGTTTTTATTTTTTGTAGAGAATTTGATATGTGTTCATAAGTAAAAATAAGAAACGATTGAGATTAAATTATTTTAGAATAAAAACATCGTTTTGATTAGACTAGAAGGGCAACAAATAAATTGATCTAAAGGCTCTACGTGTGTGTTATAACGCATTTGATCAAGCATTTAAATATTATAATAGAATTGTGATGTGCGTGGTGGATTAGACAGAAACAGTAAATGAAAATTTTGCTTAAATTATATTCCATGTAAAACTATTCATACGAGGGTCTATTTAGGTTGGAAGAAGGAACACGTATTAATACAAGCGGACAGCCAGCCTCAACTATCTCCCACTCGCAGACGAACACTATAATCCCCGATAAAGCCCGCACATTTACATTCAATTCTAATTCGGGACACCCACTACTTGCCTCTGATTGCCTGGTACATGTCAACTTGATTAAAATGGCTACATATCGGAATTAGAAGAATATTTTATGCCTTTATTATGAAATCGTTTAAAAAGTGCGCATTTTTGATTTGAAAACGTTATTTAACTTTTTAAAACTCAATCACATGACTCAATTAATATCTTACCTTAACATCGTCCTTTCGTTAAAATCTAAATAAGGTATTTTTCAATTTCTCATTTCACCACCAAAAACAATGTAGGACCTACACTAGATATCCAAAAATTATATAATTTCATAACAAATTTTGTATTTCTTACTAAGCACAATAAATCCTATATAAGTATTATTTTTATCTGATAATGTGATGCCACGTTCTAAATAATTTTTGGATGAAGTGTTACTAGTTAGAAGACTGCTATTGTTATTTGTGAAAAAGGAATTCTCTATTTTTAAAAATATACAAAAAGTCTTCCAAATTAAACAGTTCAAAGGTAAAGGGCACTTAATTGAGTTTGTTCAGGACAAAACAAAGAAGAAAAACTTTTAAATTGAGTGTCCGTGAAGTGTTGCGACATGTTGATCTTTCGCTAGTCAACTCGCCCAAGTTAATATTTTCTTTGCGAAACAAAGAGTAGATAGAACTAGGTTTTCGTACCTAATTTTGGCTTGAGATCCTGCAGTGCTAGAGAGAACTCAGTGTCAAATTTAACACAGAGTTTGTACAGGAAAGACAAACAATGGAAAATTTTAATTTGATTATTTAAACTATTATGCTTCTTAATTTTCTACTTTGCCACTTAATATAAACGAATCTTTCTTATTTGATTTCTAATTTCTATCTTTATAGTCACATTCGAATAAACAAAATACTTAGTACCTACCTATGTACCTCAGTTACGACCAATTTATTTTCACTCAGCATCATGTTATTTACGTCACACGGCTGAACAACAAATACAAAAACGTTATGAAAAACTTTGTCAACTATGAACAGTGATAGGAACTTTTTTACAACCAATACTACCTACCTATGATATGTGTAGCCCACCGGGAACAAGTATAATTTGTTTCTACTTTATTCTCCAACTTTCGTTATGGCGATACTGAATTATTGAGAAATCCCCTTTGTATCACTTCTATTTTCCGAATACAGGTATTACTCATAAATAGCAGTAATATCATAAACTTGGATGAATTTGTTTTTTTATCAGGAAGGGGCGCGACATTATATTTTATTTATGTCTTATGTACAGACAATATACTTATTTATCTCCAAGTTAATAAGTACTAGTTAAGTAACTAAGTAAACGACATAAACGAGTATACTATTGATTATATTGTATCTATTTTTTTAAATTAGAATAATAATATATCTCTATGGTAGAGCTGTCTAAATGTATCGCTACCTAGTTTGTTAGTCTCCCAAATAGTAAAGCTAAATTAGAAATAATTAATAATAATTGTGAGTATCATATTATCAAATATGATCCACTAACTTCTATTGTGTCCAGATAAAAGGGATTCGAAATATTCCTAGCTTTAATTTTTCATATTAATTATGTTTACGAAGTAAAAATAGCAATAAATTCAGTTAATGGAAAACAAACAATATAATTAATTGATTGCCTTCAGGGCAAAAGAAGTAAAATTGCTAACCCTATTTTACTTTCGCTAACAATAATTAACTTTGAAAGTGAAAAATCTTTCTTAAGTTCGCAACTCTCGGTTCGACGATTACTGTGTTTCTTTAGATTGCCAAAATTTTTCTCGAACAAAACTTTTCGATTTAACCCTTTCTTAGACAAACAATCGACGGTTCTCTACTATGTAGATACGTTTTCAATAGAGATTTTACCTGGTCAATGTGGTTCTAGCAAGTTTTAATACATACAAATATTTTACCGACCACTATTTTTCAAGTATGAATGTTAATTTTTATGACTAGTTTTCAGAGGATATAACCATTTTCAACGTTAAATTCAATATATTATGTAGTTATTAAGAATAAGGTTTCCTTCCTATTTCAAATAAAGGTAATTGTGAATTTATCAGTGTTGTTTTCAATTCAAAATGTCTCCAATATTAGTAATACACTAATACATATTTGATAAGCAATGGAAATACAAAGTTTGTTCTGTCAAAATTTTCAAAAGCATTCACGAAATTGGATCACAACCTACTCTGTGCATATTAAATCGAAGGAAGCTATGGAGGCCGCGGCAAATACAATTAGGTTAATTAATGAATTAAGACCCGGCGAGTTTCTTTATCTCGTTATTAATTTGTCTAAAGCGCAACCCAGACGTCTTACAAACGGGACTACCGCAAATGTTTGCTTGAAGCGATTTATTTAAGTTCGTTGTTTGAATAATGGTAGGAATTATTTTATGTTAGTAACAGACTGTAACAGATATTAAAGAATTTTCCAAATATTTTATTGTGTCTTTAAAAAATATAACGTATTTCGGTCCCTTCAGTTTCCTAATTAGTGTGAGTCTGAATATTTAAAAGGTCGATAATTGAAAGAAACAACTTCAGAAAGCAAAATTGTAAAATATAATATAGAACGTTATTCCCGTCAATTCCACTAGGGACACGGAACAAAATGCCATTCTTGTAAAATTAACAGCATGTTTTCTAACATCAATCATAATAACTTCTGCTATATTCACACAAGTAAAAGACGCCCAAAGATCCTTGAAAACGCGTAAAGAAAACAGCATTAATCAGGGTAAGGAAGCTGTATGATTTGAATATAAAGTGGGACTCATGAGGTGTGACGCGGGGCATGTGAGATGGTCATTAGTCATAAAGGAGAGAGACGTGCTCAGAACTCTGATTCCCTGGTACTTACGAAAATGGGCACAACACCTCCTGATATGACTTTTGTTTTAGTAGAGTGCAACAAATATCCTACTTCCTATATTTCCCTGGTTTTCTCTTCAAAATCTTTATATTTGAATGATAGAAAAGTTTACCACAATAATTTTGGAGCATTATTAAGGGTCCAAGATCCCAGAGCCGTAAGACACAACTTATTTTCTAAAGCATAATATAAGTTTCGGTTCACAGTAGTTTCAATAGTCTACTTTTTAATCTGAATGAATCTGAATGTTTGTGGAGCTCTACCAGTGACACCTGCGCCACCTGAGCCAAAACTTTTATCAGACGCTTTAAAGCTCCAATAACTACTCTATAATTAAAAGATTTCATCTCTCCAGATACTATATTAATTATTATATTTTTTGATATTGAATATACATTTGATTTGTAATATTAAAAAAATTAAAACATATTCAAGAAACGCAATCCAAATTCAAGGGTTACGCATACCGTAATTTAAAAATGCGACGCTCAAATTCAATAAAAAACTTCTACTTGGCACCCTACCCATAACTAGATTATGAAGGTAGGACAGTCGCAATAGAAACGTCCAGTCCCAATTTAAATATATGATCTTTCTGCATCACTGGACCAGCGGATAATACTCAGGGGTGGACGTCGAATTTGTAAGATCGTAATATTATATGACTGCGAACAATCTTCGGACTGCATACTTAATAGATACGGTGAATTGAACGCATTTCAGTATTTTTTTAGGTTTACATATAAAAAAATAGAATAAAAAATAAAATAAAAATTTTCAATTTTGTTACGTATGTTGTAGGTTTATATAAATTTATTGTATTATAAATTTGGTAGATAATGTATGTTAGTTGATTGTTTGTTGAACCTCAGTATATTTATTTGAAAAGTAACTGTTTGATATTTTTTCAGATCTGTAACGTAGGATGAATATAATTTATCAGTAAATTGCATACAAAAATGCTATGTTAAAATACAAATAGGTTCCATAAATTATACTTTTATTTATACAACCATCTTATAGGTAAATGATAATATTACTCCCGAGACCTTAAAATGACGAAGCGCTAACCATTCTAATAAGGGAAGGAAATAAATTACAGCGAGGTATCTCCAACATAAATCAGATACCATTTTGCACGTACGTTTTAGCATTCGCTAGAAGGAGTGAAATCAGTGCGGCGGTAAAAATCAAATTGAGTGGCCGATAAACACGCCGCGACCGAGGGCGGGCAAATTTTGATTACAGCGAAAAGTGTTACTTATTCTCAAATAAAAAATTCCTCAGGAAAAATTTCGCTGATGTCGATATTGTTATGGCGGGTTTATGTCGAAAATTGGGGGTACGGTTATTGCATGTCATTAGGAATTATGGGCTTCCGAGGTACGCGGAGAGAAATTTCGCATCGAGGTGGGACGGTTTTTTTCGATAATGTAATTATTGGAAATTTATTCCGCGCCTAAGTGGCTTGCTTTGTAACCGTCGCGCGTTCACACGCCATATTTCATCGTTCGTTTCTTACTCTCACCTATTTCATACAATTTACAGAAATAGTGTACCGATTTGTTATTTTTTTACGTTTGACACTTATTTATTGAAAAAGGAAAAGCATTTCTAAATGCAACGTTACCATTTATTTTTTTTTAATCATACATACTTTTAATGGGTAAAAACGACTGTAGTAATTCCTTAAATATAAAGTTAATAATCTTAAATATTCAAGCAATATATTCAAATGTCTATATTCAAATGTCTGGAATCACAGATGATATTCATTCAATTATTCTACGCACTGTACTCTAATGCTAAAGTTAAACATAATGACATCTAAGCAAAATAAGTCAAGAAATTATGCCGCGTACGTGCTCTCATGTCCCATAAAATGGCACCGGGACTTATTTCATATAGTTACGGGCCCATAAAGCATAAAAGGCATTCAAATGTGATGTTATTTTGCCGCCAACACGGGGTAATTTATTTTCGTGCGATTCATAATTTTCTTTTATTCACTTTATGTTGATTTTCCTTGGAGAGTAAGTACGTCGTAACGATAATATTATTTCAACAGCCCCATGCATCACGTTTGCTTCGGCCGCTGTTCCTATGTTTTATTTCACTGTTTATGTTACAGAAGAGGCTTCCATCTTTGTTTCATATGAACTCTTAATGGAATTTAATTATACATTCGCTGTTAAATTACTTTTTTTGAAGTGGGCTACGTTATTACATCTTCACGTTATTTTTACTGCAAATTAATGATAATATTTTACTTAATTAGCCACAGGAGTGTAAGGTTTTTAAGGTTAAAGTAGTTCATTATAATTCAATAATGAATATATAATATCTGCTACGTCCAATAACAGATAAAAAGTGATAAAAGGTTTTAAAATAAAAGTCACTATTATACAGCTTCTTCTTTATCTGCAGTAGTTTATATTATATCCATGGAATCTATCCATCAATCATTCAATTAGAACTTAATCTCATAAAGCCTAATTTTAAATCCGGACCCCGAATAAATTTTAAGTTGCCTTTTATGAAGGATTACATATCTGAAATACAAAATACCCATACAAAACATGACTGAAATTTGAAACAAGCTTTGTATGCATTTCCCCAAAGTTCAAGTTCTTTAATATCGCTACATGTGGTACAAGATTCCGCTAAGCCGAATATTATGAGACGATAGCCGACACAGGTGGCGCTAAACATCCAACTTGCAAATACAACGCTTATATAGCCTTCAATATTGCTTCACAATTTTGAATCTTAATTGTAAAGAATAGAGTTGAAAGTGCTTTGTTTCAATTGTTTTTGAAATCATGTCAGTCACGTCTTGAAGGAAGCGGTATTCACATTTCCATCGATCCTTACAGAAAATACACTTATTGCTCCGACCCATTATTATATTTAAAATAGAAATACAATTTAGGTATAATGTAAAATTTCGTGTATTAATTTATTCGAACTTAAGTATTAAATTAATTTCAATGGAGTTTTTTATGCATTTAAAAATTTACTAATCTAAAACAAACACCTAGGTAAAGTATGAAAATTAAAAGTATGTAAAAGAAATTTTAGCAAGTTTCTTCGGTAAACTAAATATAAGTAACTTAGAGCCATCTACCACAATTGTTTAACTATCCACAAAAGCGATGGACAATAGCTATTTGGAAGATAACAGCGCTTCAAAACAGCGTACACAAAGATGACTTATCTGTCAAAGGAGCTGAATGTTTGTTTATCAGATTTACGCCGCTCGCTCAGTTGACCGTCATAATTCGGACGGTGTTGGGACCTGCGTTCATTGATGCATAAATACCTTTCTGACGAGCGATTTGACAATTCCAGCGCTTTACGACATCCGGGCCTTCTAAATAGAGTGAAAAAAAGCGCGTTTACGCTTAAATAGAATGAAGCAGATGAAGTGGAAAGTGCAAACGAAAATACGGGTCATTACACTTTTTGCGTAGCATGTGTGATTCTTAATTTAAATTGTTAAAATATATGTAAATCGTTGTCATATTTAGATAAAAAATTATTCTACAAGTCAATTACATTCTTACTCTAGTGCTTCATTGAAATTAGTTGAATATTTTTGCCATTTAAACAAATGTTCTAAAGTAAGTACATAAATCCATTGTTTGAATAATACCTATTCTTGTGACCATCCGTTGATAGTTTACCCATAAATGACTACCTCCGTTGGCAATAAAACCTCGCTATCAGGCGACTTTTCCGATACACTAGCCAGTGCGGACGTAGCTAACAATTATCTAAATAGCCATCTACATTCTTACCCCTTACGTTTTATTATTACCGGTCAATTTATCCGTTGTTCGCAGATCTCAGCACATCCTCGGACTTCATGTTGCCCTGGTAGATCTGATGATAAGAATAGAAAGTGATCTAGGGGATTTTGTACCGTCGTTAAATAGATTTATAGGCATGGTAAGTGAGTGTTCTAGTAATGGTTCATTTTGTTGCAAATCTGTATACATTTAATACATTTGATGATTTCCAGCAGTGATTATATGCCCTCCAAGGTTTCTGAGTTGGTACAAAGAATCTTCGACAGTGTACCAAAGCCGAAGCCGTGATGCATGGTTAGTGTATTATAAAATGCTCCATTAAATATAAAATTGTTTTTTTAGAAATTAGGGAAACTGCTTAGAAAGACATTATTTTTTACGAATTAAACTACAAAATAAGATAGAAAACTTTTATTGAACATTTAATGACTTATATTTACAATCAATACAATTAAAGCCATCTTTCAATACGTAATTTGAGATACAATAGGTGGCGATTTAAACCCTCCGATTGACAGACCCCGGCTGCGGTCTGTACTTAATGTGCCGGACCTACAAAATTCAGATCCTCGATACTGATTTCGACATAGAGTTAAAATGAAACAGACGAGAAATTATGAACGAGTTAAATTTATTATTTGTTTTTAGTCTTAAAATAATTGCAAGAAATATGCAAGTTTTAACAGGCATTAAAACTTAAAAGCCCAAAATTCCATCCGAAAATTTGTAACCTGTCTTTACACGTAACTATTATTAATTAATTTAACTATTGCATTAACAAGAAATGTGTACCTAATGATTTGCCTTAATTAATCGGGATAAAAAAATATTAAGTGGCAAAGTAACAAGTATTGAAATAAGTATTCTTTATAGTAAATTTTACTACAAATAATTAGCACCACTAACTTACACAACACTTCTCATAAAAAACACCTTTAGAGTCATGTCTAAATCCCACAGCTCTACATTTCCACGATTGCTGACGCGAAGTCCTTTCTTACATTGTCTCGGCTGACCAGGCGGGGGAGACAAAAGAAACACATCACTCAACCGCCCCTACTGGACCTCACAATGATCATACCCGCTATTTATCTTCCGGATTAACTTGCTTATCATGCACTGGTCATGGACGAAAGAAATTGCTTGACTTGAATTGTCTATGGATTGTTAATACGTCATAAATTATGAGGCTCTGTCGTGTTTTGTACAGTTTGTAATATACAGTAAGCAGACCTGAGTCCGCAAGTGCTAAGAGAGAGAATAGAGATGGATTTTTATTTTATTGAATCTAATTTGATATTGCCGCATATACAAATAAAGCTCTTTTTGTTTGTTTGAACTCTATTATAAAGAATATAAAGTAGAATTTACCAATAATTGTTTTTAACTAGCCAAACAGCCAGGTGAGTAAACATTTTAAAAGATGCGATATTTTTGATCAAAATTGTGTGGCACCTTATAAATAAAGAGTCAATAAAAACTTCAATAGGGCAATTAAAGCGTTAATTTATTCAGATGACGGACCCAAGGGTAGAATAATGTCCCTCTTAGCACTTTAATAGTGTGGATTGTTCCCTAACGGACGGTCAAGCTGTGGACAGCCCTAAGGCGTTTCGGAGACATTAATAGCGTCCCGGTCCTCCCCTTGTTTGTTCCCGCAAATTAGCTACCTAAGAAAACTTACACCTTCATTTCGAATCTTTTCCGTGCGACACGCTAAATATTAATATTCGGTACGAAGGGGGTGAATTCTAAATTAACATCGTACCTTGGGTAAACATCGCCAAGACACCGGTTGGTAATACAATGTTTGCTTCCATGTAAGGGCCTTTCGATGAATCTTAATCTTCCTGAGTCAGGGTTACCCTCTAACCCGTATGTGTATAACTTAATTTCCCCCTGTCTCCCCGACTTGCCTCTAATTGTTTGCCTTCGATATTGTCGACGTCCGTTGTACTAAATGTATTCATTATCTGCGATTTACTAAATCATGTTTGATATCCATATTCTGTGGGTGAACATGATTTGCTGTGCTGGCATCTTGGTAGTCAAAATATTGATAGAGCAATGAATTATATAATATTAATGGCTTAAAAATATAATAATTATATCATATCAAAAAACAATGGATTCCTTATTCATAATTAATAAAATACATTCTGGTTTGAATATTACCTAATCAAAAACATGTTCATATTATTAAAATGTAAATTACTTAAGTAATTATAAATGTTTACATTTAAAAAATACGATCGTCGTAGTAAAAAGATATTATTTATTATCAATGACTCTATTATACTAGTAGACGCGGCATACGCCAACATCATTGCACTAAAAAACAGCGTAATTAATACATACCTACTTACTAACGCATTATCACCAATACAGTTGTTCTCTCTTTCACTCTCACGCACGAGACATAATACATGTCTGTCATGTACTTCGTAATAACAACTGCCGATTAAAATATAAAAAAGAACGTCCAGCCACGACGCTGAATGGTGCGTGACTAAGTGAAACTCGGGCACTTAGCTGAGTTTTTTCTTGCCAAAATAGAGAGCGGGTAACGTATCTAGCTTTTTTATATATCATAGTTTATTATACGTAAAACAACTATGCAAGAGTGTGGCCCATTTCACGAGTTTTAAATATTATGTTTATTTCTATTTTTACCGCGCTATCTATGCCAGTACCAATCGCAGAGAATGCGCTCTTCTTATTCCTCCGTCTTTTTATACATATTTAAATGAATATTCAGGCGTTTTGCTGTAACTCTAAGCAATTAGGTTTAATTAAAGCGCGATGTGAATATGTACCCTAGTAGTGAAGAAAGTTAAACGAATTTCCAAGCGTCACCTTTTTATTGCATTGCGTTAAGATGTGCTCTCGTTAGTCCCCTCCCACGTGTTCAATTGTCGTAACGAATTGTACTCATAAAGTCACATACTCCTTATAAACTTGTGTTAATCTTGACTTCATGTTCTTATGAGTTTTACGTTATTGCAGAACTGAAATTGAAGGTTTAATTTGGTTGTTGTACCCATGCCATATATAATTCTAAATCAACAAACGTAATTATTATATTACTTAGGTAAAATTTTATTTGATAGATATATTCATACTAGGTAAGTAGTAGCGGTAATTTAAAAATATTGTTGAACTATAAATACCTTAAAAACTGAAAAAGCTCAATTAGCTTTTAAAAATAAAGTCAGATGTTAATTAACATGAATAATGCGCAAAAATTTTAATTACAATGGTTGCCATAGTTACGTTCTTATATTAGGAGTACGTTTTGATGGACAAGAAATTAAAAAACAAAACGCCGTCGACTACGCCTCTCTGTGGACTGAAAATAAACAGTACACATTCTATGTTTTCTTTTAATTAGCATACCGATGTTGTCTTGTGCGTTCCGTTCGTTACATCATTTCCATATGGAAAAATGATACGAATCCCACCCTAGATCTGATTGTGTACAGCACCAAAGTTCAGGCAATTTTACGTATTAAATTCATGCGATTTTAACCTCTCCGTGCCGCAATTAGGTATCACATTCCCGGTCGTGTTTTTAATATAGACGCGTGGCAGTCTTGCTTGAATATTCAATATGTTGGGATGTCGCAAGAAACCCTCCCACACGCGAAAATTATACGGTTGCGGAACGCATTAATTTGCCATATTAATTTGGCCGTAAAACTCTGTTCGCGACAAGCCACGAGGGAATTGTTCAAGTTTTCAGTCCCGGGCGGCCGCTTGTTCACACAATCGTTACACGGGGCTTTATGAGCCTGTAGCTATTGAAGGAAATTCCTGTCTATGTATAGTATTGCTGTCTATGTATAACACGATAATTATTTTAGAACATGTATCAAATGCTCATAAACAATGCTCTACAATCTCCATCGTATATTATGTGAATTGTGAAGTCAACATTACGTATAAATTTTCTATTTTAGTTTACCTAATAATTAATATCTATCTGTTAATACCCGAGTCTTAATTCTTCAGGAAACTGATAAAAAAAATACAAATACTTTAGTCCACGAACTATCGCAAATGTAGAAAATTCAAGTCCAGATCCATTACTTTGGAACCAGTGGGGTGGCTCATTGAGGTCGACAGATGCATCGCAAGTTCATATTTAACGCCTTTGTTGGACTGTCCAGTAAAACCCTTGGGATTGGTTAATCGAAGTGTTATTTATGATGCTAAACGTTCACGTCATGGGCACATTTTAATGTGGGCGTATTTTTAGAATTTGTTGTACCATATTATCAGTATATAATGCATTTATTATAAATGTTTCCTATAACTATATTGCACTTCTTTGTTTTAAACACAAAGTTACAAGAATTACTGTCTTGTTTTTCATAAATTATATCTCAATTGTAATCTAAATAAAACGTTTCAAAGCCGAAAAAAGAAAAATTATACCGTAAAAGAAGTTATTGTATCCGCGTACCAAAAACTAATTAGTTCCAACGTTAACTCTCGCTATTTAACTCTTTCCTTCATAATATTATGATATTTTCGTTAAAAAAAAAACCATCACATCAATATGTTACACCATATTTCATCTCACGTCTATCCAGAAGATCCAAATTCCGCGATGAGCGTTTTCCCATGACTTGCATATTTGAAGTTTCCCCGTATGACGCTTCAATGAACATTTATCGGTTCTAAATAAATCGGTAATAAATCGGTTTAAAATAAATGTTTTATCTTATGTCAAAACATTGTATGAGATTGATATGATAAACCGATAGAATACTAGTCAGATAATTACAACTTTTTTTATACATACGTAGTTATGTGCATACGATTGCAAAAGCAATAATTTGTATATCTCATTCCTACATATTCTAAAACGTAGGTTATCACAATATGAAGAATTCAAGCCACGAATAAGGGTGCGTGTTGAATAATTTTATTTGTTTATAATTTTAATAACTCCCCCGCCGTATATTACGAGGGGTGTGCATACATTTTTCAACGTGGGTGCAATAAGGAACATTGTCACTTTAAAATTTGCCCTGGCGAAAGTGTCGAGGGCGATATTTATAGATTATCCCGGATTTCCCTGTGAAATATACGTTGTAAGGCCATAAACATATTTCTACGGGGCACATTATTATGTGATCGGATAATAGTTACATTAGTCATTGCCAGTGCTGTTACGTAGTGCGTGGGGCTTTCAAGATTTTGGCACTTAGTTGAGAAACAGAAATAGAAAATTTTAGTTTTTGAAATATATGTTTTTTACAACATACACTCATTGTAATGATAGTGTATTATCATTTTCCGAAATAGAAGGATTAAAATATTGGTGTCTACATGTAAAGTACATTTTGAAGTAAATTTCATAATATTTTTTTTCTTTTACAGGAAAATGGTCATAATGTATCTTGTATTTTCATAAAATCAAGTATCAACCGATTGACGTGAAGGAAAGCCACGCGCGAGATTTGAATACCAAATTCGGGTCGCAGTTATTTTCATTCACCTCTGTTTTCTTTCTTATTGTTTATCTTCTTTCTTTTATTTTGTTATCGGCGACGCCGGTGGATGTTTGTTTATGCATATGAGTCAACCGCCGATTTATTTCTTTTACTTTTGTTGAAGTGAAGCGTTTGACAAATTTTTAGTTTTATGGTTGTATCAAGTTGATTTTAACTCTACAGATAGGATAGGCAATTCAATGTGTATATTTATATAATGGTAATACGAACATCAACAAAATATATCTCTTAATATACATATATAAATCTCGTGTCACAATGTTTGTCCTCAATGGACTCCTAAACCACTTAACCGATTATAATAAAATTCGCACTCCATGTGCATTGTGCAGTTCGATCCAACTTGAGAGATAGGATAGTTTAAACATGTAGATAGGTAGCACGGGCGAAGCCGGGGTGGACCGCTAGTTTTTACTATAAGATAAGAATTCACTTATCAACATTTATTTTTCGTTGTTGTCGGTTCAGAAAGTACAATTTTATACAGTTTAAACTGGAACATTATGAACATGAAGCCAACATTTATATTATAACGACTCTCCCTTGTATAAAGACTTAAAACACCTACATCTAGGTAAATATTATCTCATCTAAAGTGCTATTCTTATCTTGGTACTCGAACCTCCAGTATTAGTGATGTACTGGGTCACCCCTGTTATCTTAGTAAGCACTAAACGCAGGTCAAGTAAATACCCATAATGGATTCCGCCCGGCTCGGTAAATTATCATTCTCGGATATTGAATATATTAAGACAATATTGCCATTCGAGGATGCAAAATAGGTTTGTGTTGCTGTAATTGCTAACCCATGAATCTTATGTAAATATGACTTACGGGGCTAACTGAGAACGCTCCAGCGAATGGGATGGATTGTTATGATGTGAACTCTATTATTATATTATGGGAATGATGGACGTCATAAGTGAAATACCACAGTCATTAATATATGTCTGTGTGAAATACCAGCAACAAAAAACAAATTGCAATATACATTTTTAAATATTTTTAATATGGGCATATTTTTTATTTATTATTAGGAAATATTTATGAAAATATATAATTGTCATTATAATGTATGCTTTCTTTCTAGGCTACCTAAAAATGAGCTTGTTTTTTTAGTCACAGACAGGCAGGTTTTATACATAATATATACACCAAACAGCATATTACAAGGTAAAACCTATCTAAGAGTGTTTCAATTCCAACCTACGTCTCCAATTTTGAATTCGATTACAAAGAGAAAGTAATTAGCTACGAAATCAAAGCGAAGATAGCCGCCGAAGTCGCAGGAGATGGCGTCCAAGCAATAATGGGAAAGGAGATGAACCAGACCATTCAAGTCTTGAATATTAATCGACTACGGGAAATGGATTAAAAATTCCATGTACCAACAACTGCGGCCCCATCACGATCACTCGTGTTTTTAAACAACTTTTTTTAAACATTCCTATCTCATTTACATTATTTTTTTTCCCTTGTGAATAATTTAATGAATCTTAAGAAATATCGCTTCGTTTGTTGGGATAAGGGACGTTCTTTTAATATTGTTCGAAATTGCGGTAACAATGTTTATTCATAAATGATGAAACTTCATGCGAGTACATCACAGTATCCTGATTCTCACCTCATTTATTTTTAATTGTATCAAAACAAAGCGTTGATATTTTAATAAGATTACTCTTGAGTTGTCGCGTTTTATACAATCTTTTTAAAGAGCATCACGCTCAGTATAACAAAATTTAACGGATATTAAAAAGTTTAACTCGCCGCGGAGTTAATATTGACGGGCGTAGCAGATGGGAAGAGAAGGGTTTCTTCAAAAGAATTCAAAACGGTGACAAAAAGGCGTAAAGAATCACGGGGTAAGGGGTGAAAGTAACTTATGCGGCGAAAGAGCTTCGGGAATTAACAAAAATAAAAGGTGACGGCCGCAACGCTGTTTACGGGGTGAGAGAGGGGGACCTTAATTAAAGGCTTTCCTTGGACTTCGCGATGCAATTTGCCTAAAAGACAAGAATTATTTTTATTGAAGTCATCACTAATTTCGTAAGAAAAGGGGCCGGCCGGATTGTCTATTGTTGTGGACAAATGGCACTCTAATTGCTCGGTTTTTAGGCCGAATTCTGATAATAATTGCTTGAGATGCTATTGTCAATGGTCATGAATTAGTCAATTCTTTCTGTTGTTTCTGTACAAAAATTTTACCAAATTCATTTGTACATTCTTACGTAAAACTCATTATTAATTTTACGATTACATTTGCGTTTTTTCACCAGTTTACACTAAACTTGTAGTTTGGGCATTGTCTAATATTATTACCAAACAAAAAATTTTCTTAAAATTTTATAAAGCATTTCGAACATATACCCGGTCGCGTTAAAAAAATAAAGATTAAAACCGTAAGGTTGAACTTAGTATAGGTACCCTGTTTTGTTCTACCGTTTACAAATCAGAAGGCAAAAAATCCTTAATAAGTTTAAACAAAATTTAAGTAGTATTAATTATCTTCGTCCTTTATTAATAAAAGTCTTGAACTTTGCGAAAAAATCGGAGTGGAGACAGTTGTTCGCAAATCCCAGATCCGAGGGTTCGTGGAGAAATTAAAATCATAAGAAAATAATTAAAGTCCGTAAGGGGATTTATTGGACAGAGGCGACGTGATTAATTGGTTTTTGCTATAAATTCGACTAAGAGCAATAAGTGTCAATTTTACGCGTTCACAATCGCTACCGAAAATTAATAAAGAAATTTCTAATTAATGTTTTTATTCATTGCGTGGATGCAAGATTATCTTTCAATTTATTCTTGTTAATTATAAGGTACTAAATTCACCGTGTAGGTTTACAAGCATAAGCGAATAATTATAATTGAGATTTAATTGCAACAAAAAGTTTTAAGATTATTTTATATTGGTAGTTGGTTGAATATTGATTCTATCCGCACAAAAACGTCGAATATTTTCACATTTCTGTTAATGTAGATTAAGCACTGTTCATAATTTTTAAACGAAAGTTTTAAAATTACGGTAACGTAATATGGTATACTTATTATTTCGGCCCCTAGTGGCCATTGCTTCAAACAACTAGTTTGGTTGCCAGTTTTCTCAAATCCCATTCTAAGATAAAAAAAAAATGGTTTATTAGTATTTTAAATATTCGACAAACATCCGTTATAATATAACTTTCCAACACCACTTCCATAATAGAAAGAAATAACAAATGACATCAATTTAATAATTCGCTCATAACAATCGGTTTTAATTCGGGGTGTTCGCGGCAGTTCAACTTGACCATTAATAAACGGCAATGATACTTCAAAGTTAACCCTCTCGGAGTAATGAGAGAAATTAGCCACTTGCGTTCCCTGCCTAATCTCAGATACCAATATCGAAAAGTTGAAATATATCCAATTGTATATTATATTATAATTAGGGAAAGTTTATTTATTTAGGTTTCCTTTTCCGTTTCCTTTAGACCAAGAACCGATTCAAAGAATACACCACATCCTCGTATCTACTCTTGATATTTTGTTATTCCAAGTGGTCAGCTCAAAGCGATACCTTTCTTCATAATACAATACAAAACCATTAAGACTGTAACACACTTAAAATCGCATAAAATATCGCCCTCCCTAACCTTTTTAATGGTCTTGTCTCACCCTCGAGAAAACAAAGAGAAAAAACTTGGCAAAAAGTAGTGTATTCCGGTGATATTTATTATTATATTAAAAGCAGATCTAGGGTCGGGAAGGAATTTTGCCTCCGAGCAATGGGCGATTACTGCGACCACCGAATTTATGGTCAAACTTCGTGCGAAGGCGACGGCGCGAGTTTTTATTATGATCAGCCCAGTGGACCGTGAAAGCAAGTTGCTTCGGGGAGATGTAATTTCCATACCTCATGTCTGCTTCTGTCGCCCTGGTACTTTCTTAATAAAACTTCCGCGAAATTTTGATAGTAATGAGTTTAAAAAAAGGTTGACTCTACCAGAGTTGCATGTATTTTACACATAAAAAATGTTTGAAACTTTTGTAGAAAACAGTACACGTGAGATGTGACTGTACATGATAGATACTATTTATCATACCGAAAATCAAATTACACAAAATTCTCAAAATGTATAATTTTACCTATAGCCTACCTATAGCAAATAAAAGTAGGTCTAATTTATTATATACTAGCTTTCCACCCGCGGCTTCGCCCGCGCAGTCAAAGAAAAACCCGCATAGTTCCCGTTCCCGTGGGATTTCCGGGATAAAACCTATCCTATATCCCGGGGTAAAAAGTAGCCTATGTCCTTTCTCGGGTATCAAAATATCTCGATATCAAATTTCATGCAAATTGGTTCAGTAGTTAAGGCGTGATTGAGTAACAGACAGACAGACAGAGTTACTTTCGCATTTATAATATTAGTATGGATTCTCAAATTTTGTTCTCTACTTTAAAAAATCCTATTTGTAAAAGCCTCTAAATACTCGTAGATAGCTACATAAATTAAGATCAAGT
This sequence comes from Colias eurytheme, assembly GCF_061535395.1. Lineage (NCBI taxonomy): Eukaryota > Metazoa > Arthropoda > Insecta > Lepidoptera > Pieridae > Colias > Colias eurytheme. The sequence continues at coordinate 8,014,899 of NC_142983.1, forward strand.
TTTCTCCAGAAGAATAGGCAAACATTTTATAAAAGAATCAACACAATTAGGGAAAATAAACAATGCCAAGATTCGGGGAATAATCAAAATTTCTAAATAAACGGTGGAATTGTGAAACTCCCCAGTCATCAGCGAAAACTTTAAGTAAGTCGTGAAAAATGGGAATATGAAAAGAAATAATTTTCCGCGTGAGTCGTCTGTGCAAATGAGCTGAATGAAGCAGCTCATGCGAATGATTGAATGCTCGATGAAACAATGTTTAACTTTATATCGTTCGGTTTTACTACTAATCTATTAATATTGTCGTTTTAGCGAGCGAAGATAGAGTAATCATTGTAAAATTCTAGTGTTCATTTAGTGAAATATGTAACTAAATAAACTTAATGCTTATTAAAATTCAATTACCTACGTCGAAGTTAAAATAAAATATAATGATTTCCTCGAGTGGTCATTTTAATAATAATTATCATTGTCTATCCCAATTTCCATTGCCCCGCGTTATGGTCCTCTTTTGATGGCTACTAAAAATATTGACAACTGACTGTAAATAATTTTGTGAACAAGTTCTAAAAAATATAAATACCTTAACTAGAATATTAAAATCATAGAAATCTAAATAACAAGATTAAAATTCACTCACGTGGATATTTTATCAGTATTGACAAGGCATTGTCTCTATTGTTGTGCTATTGTGCTACATTACCGCCCTCTATTGGTGGCTGCTAAAATTAGTACCTACCGACAATAATTCGGAAGCTCTACAATGTAGAGCGCGGCGTCACGATAGACTTCGTCACATCGTGTAAATGTTTGTTAAAAGCAAAAAATGCCATCTAGTGGTGAGTAGAGGTAAATCACAGTATGACGTAAGACTCGTTAAGTGAACACTCCTTCGTTTTATGACAACATAGTATCGTGTTCCACCACGCGCCGCAAATATTCCATCAACGATTTTCATTGGTCTCTTTATAGTGATCGCCTTGTTAGCGCATGGCAGGGGTGCAGTGAGCATTGAGCGATTGATTTGAATTGTTTGTAAACTAAATTACACGTGGAATAGAAAATTTTAGAGTTGTAGAGCAATAATTATTGATATTGTACTTGGATTTGACTCGTATGTCGTGAAAATTATTGCAAACAAAGTAAATTGAAGGAGTAAATTACCTATGGTAGGTAACAACAAATAGATTACAACTACTTGTTACTAGTGTATGGTTTAATTTAAAATCGAAAAGATTAGTGCATAGAGTTTAGACGTATATATTTGCAAATTTAAGGAATTTTATTTGGTTCGATAGAATAATATAAGATGGCAGGATATAATAAAACTCAGTTCGTAGGAATAATAATATAATATAACTTCATATTTTATAACAAATACAATACCGTATATCTGATCATTACAATCATCATTATGAGTGAAAATAATTATATTTACAATGGAATTAAAGCTATAAATAATAGTATGTGTTCACAAATACTACCTATGTACATTTTAAAACTTAATTTAAAAACAGTCATTTATAAAGGCAGTTGATCATAATTTAATTTGGGAAGTATTTCTATGAAACTATTTACATTTCTATAAATTAAGTAATACTTTAGGACGGAATGTCATTATATTTCACCCCAATTTAAGTTTAAGGCACTTTAAAACCAAACAACAGTATCAAAATGTGATTAAATTTAAAAATTGAAATATCTACTAATTACAATATTACAAACGTGTATATATAATTTTCTATGTAAATCACATTTCAATAAGATGTTGAACTGCTGTCGGGTCTTAATTGTTTAGTTTGAACATCATCATAGGCGATCGTAAACACGCTCTTTTTCTCTGTTATCGGTAATCTCTTTATGTTACCGGTTTGTTGAGCCAGCGTATTCATCGCGATTCCCGAGTCATTGTCGTCTATTTTCGTAGTAACAATTTTATTAACAGTTGGAACAGTTTCGCCTCCTATATTTATCTTCGAAACGTGCACTTCTGACGCTGCTTTGCGATCTCTATCGTAATTTGTAGAAATAGATATACTATGAGTTAAGGCACTCTCGGCACTCTCCTGCTGTTTCTCCTTAGTTTTAACTTCGTCTTGATTCACATATATTGGCTGCTGTTCAATAGATTGTCTTCGAGGTAACGCTGGAGCACTTGAATCGTTTTTAAGATATTTTGGAATATGAGTCGGTTGAATATAACACAGGGGATTTTGATTTTCGTATTGATGCTCATAACGATGTTCTGAATGTTGCAAAAGTGGATGTACATCTGGTAAAGGCCCTTCTGGAACAGGAGTTACTTTGCCTTCTTTCAGAAGGCGTGGATGGATAAATTCAGTTTCCTTTTCTTTGAAGTTTTTTTTTGCCTCCGTGTTATCGTGAGGATCTTTAGGCATTATTTTACCGTAACGTCCTACTTTATCTTGACTTTTTCCTATTTCACTTTTTATTTTCGACGGACGCTTAGGCTTATCCGGTGCAGTTCTTTCAACAGTTGGTTTTGATGGTGTTGCTCCTTTTTTACTATACCACTGCATATATCTGGGCAAACTTTTTTGTGGAGCTTTTGTTGCTTCTACACCTTTCATTTCTTCATTTTTATCACTAGCTTTAGATCTTGACGACTCATCTTTTTTAGACTCAGGTGATTGTTCTAAGTCGTCTAAATCACTGGTAACTTTTGCTGACAATCCATGTTCTCGAGTACTTGATGATGAGTCAGGTTTTGAAATTATTGCATGTTTTTGTTCGTGATTCGTGCCGCTGCTGATACTCTGGCTGTCTTTGCTACTTTCATATTCTAAAGCTAAAGCTTTAGATGGAGAGTCTTGTCTTTGTAGAAACAATTTTTTATGTTTCACAGGTTCAAGTTTCTCATCCAGTGAATCTGAAATTTCCAAGAGAATTTCTCTTTTAAGTTTTTCTTTCCTATCACTGTCAGTAAGCTTTATTTTTGTTGAAGACGTTGTTTCATTTTTAGAAGTTATCACCGTGCTCTTTGTTACATCACCGTAGTTTTTAATATGTTCCTGCCTTTCATTTATTTTACTTATCTTAATACGTTTTTCACTTTCCAGAGACGGTGAAACCTCACTTTCTTCAAGGATTGGCGTCTTGATTTTTCGTTTTACTTCGTATGAACGCATACTACGTCGCGGGTCTTTGTGTTTTATTTTTTTCTTAGGTTTTTTTCTCTTTAACCATGTTGGTTTTTTTGTTTCATCTTTTGCCGATATTTGTGAGTCATCTTCACTGTAGGAATCGTTATCACTTCTTGATTTTCTCTTAACGTCATTAAAAAGTTGTGGCTCAGTTTGTGTTCCAATATGACACTCAGTTTGAGTAGCCATGACGGAATGTCCGGGTAAACTTTGTGTTTCTAATTTACTTTCAACCTGAGAGGCGGTCTCCTGATTTTGAAACATTTTTTCTCGTTCAACAAGTATTTGGTGTAATAATTCATTTTGTTTTCGTAAAGACGTTTCGAGTAGTTCTTGATTTAAGGTAGATTTATTTTGTATTTCTAATAACGCAGACTGTAAGTATTCAGCCTTTATTGGTACCGTACCTGGAACCTCTGTTTGAAAATTGTTATATTCTGGTATTTTGTGTATATCTGTGTGTACTTTTTGTGCATTATTTTTAACTTCTTTTTCAACCATGACTTCATCTAGATCAGTGACCAACTTTGAGTTCATTCGCTCTCTAATATACTTTGCTTCTTCACCCTGTTCTCTTATAAATCTTTCCATCAACAGTTCTTTGCCATTATCTACAACAACATATTGTGTTTGTGGTATTAATGTTACAGGGCGTTGTTGATGAACTGGAAGGTTTACGTATCGCTCCTCTTCATTATGACCACGCGTAACAAGTCTTAAAATTTCAGTATTACCTTCTTTAATAAAATATTGATCTCTTCCAAGTGAAGACGGAGCGTGCAATTTATCATGGTACTCATGCTTTGTTTTATTTTCATCTTTGTCTTCGATATTTTTATGTAATTCAGACTTGATGACGACTCCCACATCAGAACCTCGATCTATTTCATGCCTTCTGATTGAATCATTATCTTGTTCTTTTCTGTGATGAAGTGTAGCAATTCTGTCATAACCGTTTTCTAGATCTTCAATGTACTCTTTATGTTTATTAGCGAAAGCTTTTTGTAGCTGCATTTCTTTAGTGTATATTATCTTCGGCCCGTCTCTGAAATTATGTAACAATAATTAATTACAATAATTCACAATACACCAAATAATAAATAATTTTATAATAATTTAAAATAAATAACAATCTAAATTCATACTTTGTCAGTCTATTAGTAATGCTAACTACTCATATCTAATATTTATTTCAGTTATAATCTACTAAAAGCATACCTATTTCTTAGTGAATGTCTATTGTCATCATATTTATAGTCGTTATCTTCAGCGGCATGAACGAATTCTTGTTGAATATCTCCAGGTGTTGATGAAGGTTTCGTCATCTCCTTATTACGATGATTTCTTTTGTTAAACTTCCACTGTGTTGGTTTTGTCCGCAAGTCTGTTTGCTCCGCGCTCCACGCCTCCCGCCTCCTCCACTCTGATGATTGGATGGACTTATTTTCTATGTTTTGCGTCGTTTTGTTTTCTCTCCCAACTCTCTTGTCGCGTACCACTAAATGCACGTCGTCCTCTGTGGAGTTGACACGTATCACTCTTTTCCTAGAATTTATTAATGGATATCTATGTACCTAGCGGTTTGACTTATGTTCAATGTACATGAATAGTGCCATATTTTTACAGTGTTGTGTTTTCATGCATGCACGTACTAAAACGACAAATGAATAAATATTAAAATTTTGTAAAGATCTTCTTTTAATAGAGCAAACGATAAATTTATAAAAGCATGCTAACTATGAGGTAATGTGTGTCTGAATACAACGAAAGCTTTTACTTTCATAATTTATGTTAGTTTTGTTATATCTAAAAAGCAAGGAAAAGCAAGATTCCATATTTATAACTAAAGTATATTTACCTCGGAGGCATATAGAGTGGACAGCCTTCACAAATACAGCAGCATATCAAAAGAAGTAGAACAAGTGCCACCAAAACCGCTAACAATATTAATAGCCAGAATAACAACCGGCTTTCGGCTTTGTAAACACTCTGTAATGAAGAAAAGAGAACAAGAAATCGTTATATTAAAATTATTAATCATCATTTAAGTAACTGATTACTCTTGTAGGTGTGAAAATCTTTTACGATGCATTTACATCAAACGGACATAGAGCTAGAGCTAGAGCAAGGGCATTATTTCGTGATCTTTTTATTTTTATTAGCTAAGATACTCCTCCGAAACGGCTTGGCCGATTCTCATAAAATTTTGTGTGCCAGTCTATCCAGGCCAGATATCTATTTTTTATAAGCGATAAGAGTGGCAGAACAACGTTTGCCGGGACAGCTATTGATTGATAATTTTGTTTTTAGCATTCAGTACTTACCGAATCATCCTTGTCTGATATAGAAGTTTGATCATTTTTCGATACGCCTGTGCTGTATATTGTCTTATTTTTAGCAAGTTGTTCTTGTAATTTTGCTACATTTATAGCAGTGTTTTCGGATGAACGAACAACGGCAATAACTTCACTTCTGTGGAAAGATATTGTTGTTTTAATATTATAATTTTAAGCATGTAGAGTGTACAATTTATTGTTATAAATATATTTATGAGTCACAGAATTTTTAAATATGCTCACCTTTCTTGACTAGACTCTTGGCCGTTTTGATCAGAACCGGTATTCCCATTCCCTCTATAGGGTTTAATTTCTATAATTGACACTTTACCTCCGGAGAGAGTACTTAGTAATTCCTCTAGTTTCTTTCTATCGGGGTTTGCACCAGGTATGATAAATGACATGGTTCTTGTATTACTTTCTGGTGGGTAAATCTTAACCATTGTGGTTGATGATAATCTCGGTATACCGAGATCGTATGCTCTTACAGTTAGAATATAATTTTTACTTTCTTCTTCATCGTATTGACGTTTTTGTCTGGTATTTCTTTTGTTTGTTCTTTTTAGGGGCTCCAAAAGATACAATTCACCTATAAGTTAAACATCTTATAATATATATAAATCTCGTGTCAAAATGTTTGTCCTCAATGGACTCCTAAACCACTTAACCGATTATAATAAAATTCGCACACCATGTGCAGTTCGATCCAACTTGAGAGATAGGATAGTTTAAACATGTAGGTACCACGGGCGAAGCCGGGTCGGACCACTAGTAAAATTATATAAGTCTCACTTTTCAATGCTTTCTATTCACATGTTTTACATATTTAGAATACTTTAAGTTTGATAATAATCTGGCAAAATAAATGAATTTTAATTTGAATATTTTACCTGTATCTTCATTAACTGCAAAGTTTCCCTCTCTATTTCCTTCAATTATTTCGTATCTGACTACGTTATTTGGTGGTTCAGCGTCTTTATCAACTGCCTTTACAAATGCTGATGATGTAAAATTGTTCAAATTCGGCGATAGCACAAATTCATACAACGTCCTCTCAAACTCTGGTGGGTTATCATTAACATCTAATAACTTAATTATTAATGGCACTGTAACTCTTAAACCTACTCCATCATTATCTCTAGCCTCTACTAAAAAATGCAAATCTGGCATCGCCTCACGGTCAAAACCATGGTTGTTGGTCGCGACCGTGATCAAGCCAGATATGGGATCTAAATTCAAAGATGTATTTAGATATCCTAATATGGCAGTGTATTGGATTTTTCCAAAAGCACCCGTGTCTACGTCATCGGCCTGTACTTGGACCACTCTAGCTCCAGCAGTGATGTTTTCAGGAAGCTCAACGTCATATGATAAAGCTAAAAAGACTGGTGCATTATCATTGACATCATTTAGATATACGGTTACATTGGCTGTGGCTGACAAGTTAGTAGCTGGTCCAAGTTCTTGAGCGACAATCTGAAAATTACAAATTGAATTGATTAGATGGTGGGTTTAATAGTAGTTAATTATTGCTTATTGCTCACATTAATTTTAACATAAATATTTAAAATGCTTTATGAATATTAATTTCATTACCTGAAACACGACCGATTTTCTGGCTTCAAAATCTAGCATCGTGTTGTCCCGTACTTTAATGATGAATTGTGCATGTCTCTCTGCTACGGTGGGTGATATTTCAAAGGTTCCATTATTTCCGAGTAGCGAAAGGGAAAACACGCCATTTTTACCAGCGTCATTGTCATTTACTTGAGGAATGTAGGGATCGTTGAATGTAAGGGCCGTGCCTTGTGGAGCGTTTTCATCTAAGTATGTGATGTATCTGTAAGTATTTAATTTTAATGTTAAATATTATAGACATTACACATGATAAATGGGGTGCAGCAGATAATATGTGTACAAATAAGAAAATGTTAATATTTCGTTATGTTAATATTAAGTTATGTTATAACGTTATCTCCAAATAATTTTAAAGTTATCTAATATTAATCATGGAACTACTGATTTATGTGCAACGGAAAACAGATATTCTATTTCGTCTCGTTTGCTGTAAAGTTAAACTTAGGCCAATGAACACCAATATAACTATAAGATGAACCACTAGTCAATAAGAGCCGAATAAAAATTAAAACAATAAACTTACGATTCATTTTCAAAGTACGGCGGGGAGTTATCTCGTTCCGGCAGGATGAAAGCCAGTTGGACCGTCGACGACATCGCTTCTGGCTCCTCCCGTGACAACCTCACTTCCTCCGCAACTACAGTGAGCAGTATTGGAGCACCAGCGTGGGATATTGCTGCGATTTCTTCGATTGGTCGCTCGAGTGTTACTTCTCCTGAAAACAGAGAGTTAAAGAGTTCCTTTTAGTTACGTATTTGTTAGATTCTATCAGGAGTGAACAATTTGAATGAAGTCGGTTAAGATTTAGCTAGCTTTTTTAGATATGCCTTCTTTTCTATTGTTATTTCGTTATACATTATCTATCAGAAGCTTTTTCAGTTTTCAAATATCTGATGTGTATAAGTTTTCACTAAGGTTTTCTCAAAGATAGTTACTTTTCAGAAAAGCGACATCTGTTGCTACTCTTATAAACGAATTAACTTCTACTGCTAGGTACTTCTGATCATGTTATAAAAATATATGACAATTCCGAAAGATGGCTCTTACTGTGATATATTATTAGTTAAAATGAATTCCTAATTATTATTTGCGTATTTCTATTCGAATAAATATTTTTTTTGCAATATAATATTATAATAGTGTTAAGAAAAAATGTGTTTGTAATTACTGTAATTCCTATATGCAATCCCTTTATATTTTAAATCCATAAAATAAATATGTGATTATTTTTAATTTTTATAGTTGCATATAATAGTAGATACCTAAATATTGATAAAATTGATTCAACAAAATTAACAAAGTCTGTAATAATTGTAAGATGATAAAATTTGTACGTTAATATTTTTAGTATTGTCTTAATTCTAAAAGTAAGCTCACAATAATACGTGATAATATAGAGACTGCCCTGTAAACAAGAACACAATTACGAAATTCCATTACCTAAGTACATAGATTTGCTAGCATCAACCAAATTATTACTGAATCAAGATAGCTTCAATTATTGGAAGGCATGTTATATTGGAATATGTTTCTAAATTAGAATGCAAGTTGAAATTGTATGCAATAACGGCATGTATGCATAATCTTCGTATCTATCTACAAAGACATCGTTTAGAGTCTCAAGACATCATTCTAGTATGCTGAGTAACAAGCTTCACATGCCTGTTGCAGGCATTGTTTCAGGCAAGAATGTGGGGAAGAGATTTTAATTATAAGCTTGCGTGGATAGTGTTTATCATAGTGGTTATAGCAACTCATTATTTATTGACGTCAAAGCTTGCATAATATTATATGTGCTAATGAAATTATAGCATTAATACGGTATAAAAATAGTTAGAACCTATTACAATGTTGAATTTCACAGCATACAAAATCCATACTAATATTATAAATGCGAAAGTAACTCTGTCTGTCTGTCTGTTACTCAATCACGCCTAAACTACTGAACCAATTTTCATGAAATTTGGTATGGAAATATTTTGATACCTGAGAAAGGACATAGGCTACTTTTATCCCGGGAAAATGACGCAATCCCGGAAATCCCATGGGAACGGGAACTATGCGGGTTTTTCTTTGACTGCGCGAGCGAAGCCGGGGGCGGAAACCTAGTAATAGGTACTATAAGTTGGAAGAAGCTAGATTATGTTGTTGTCATAGTACCTATGTATGTTTTAATGATTATTCTATTTTGTCCCAACGTACATTATATTGATCTATTTTTTAATAATGAATAGGTACTACATGTCATTATTCTATAATAATGTGTAGCTACTAGTCAAGAAGCGGTAAGGCGGTCAAATACTTAATAATAAGCAAGCAGATGACAAGGGGAAAATATGTGTCGGTAATTAGCATACAAAAGTGCCTTCCTAGGTTCGTTGGAAGTACTCCTTGTTGGTGACAAAGCGGTTTTGTATATTAAGTCCTCATTAATGTTTCATGAGATTGCGTCTGATACCATGACCCCATTTTTTAAATAAAATAAAAAGTATCGTTAATCCATTTTCTTGGATAGCTTTTATGTCAGCTTCACTTAACATTCATGATCATAATTTATTCTTAAATCAAATACGGTTCTATCGTAGTGCTCACTAACAATGTATTGATGGTAGCCAGATGTCACATTCAAAAATTAAACTTCTGATAAAAATACACATAATAGATTATTAGAGTTAATTAAAGAATTATAGGTTTACCATTCAAGACAAAGATCCTAGCTATGCTTAAAGCACGCCCAAAACAATTTCCCATTTCATCGCTAACATTAAATATTCAGCTATCCAAATATAAACAAAGCATGGAATTTTAATATTATAAACATGGCTGGATTATTACGAAATAAGGTTGGCTTTTGCTGGCCTTTGCAAACAATGGTAAGAGAGGCGTGACAGCGGCGGCTATGTACTAATGAGGTATTATGTGCCCGCTTAGCAGAATGCAACCTTGCATTTGTACCAGCGATCTCAAACTCTATTAACTGGGACCAGCATCCTCCAAAGGTTATGATGCTTTCATATCCGCACTCGTATAACATCTATATCGCTCAGCATAAGACGTAAAATCCTGTAGCATAATTTGCCACATTGCACGTTTGTTCAGAAGCAGTTACTGAAAACGTACTTTCGCAACACAAACAATATTAGACTCGTTATCAAGCGCTTTCAATTTTAAACCTCATAATGTTAGACCCGAGATAAATGGTCGCGCGGTTTAATACAAAGTTAGGGGCATTTTTGTTTTAATTTCGTACCAGGAAGCTCGGTTTGTTAATGAAGAATGTTACTAGGTATGCCAAATCCCTTGAAATTGTGTCTCAGTAAAGCCTGTATGTATACAAATACACTAGTTTTTGTCGTAGTCAAAAATACCAAGTAGTTTTGATTTTATACGCATTCAAAGTTTCGAAAAATATCGAGTCCCGCTAATAGTCACGTGACCGCTTGTGACGTCACGTCACAACGCACCGCGCGGCCGCGTCCCCGCGCGGTGTGTATAAAGCAAAATTACCAATCTTCTATTGGATGATACGTGTAATATTCAAGACCAAATCTAAAAAATAAAATATATATCAAACTAGATGATATGTTCAACGATTCTGTTTAATCAAAAACATAAAATATTAAAATTTACTCGATAAAAAAAATCACCAAGTTAGCTCTAATTTTCACACTTTTACGTTTTCTACTTGACATGGTAATACTTATTATGATTTTTTTTCATAAACAATTATATTAAAACATTTGCAAGATATTTGTCAGAGCATTTTGTGTAATTACTTTTAGTTTTGGTTTTATCTGCGATAATAATAAGTAATATATATAAATATATATACCCTGTTTTTGTTTAATTCTTCCCCCGACCAACTTATATTTTAGTATAGTTCTCCATATCATTCTCAACTTAAAACAAGAAAAAATCTTACTAGCCATCTACCTATACTTAGCCCATACGAGCAGAGCAGAAGCACAGTCTAGTATACAAGTAAATAAAAACAAAACAATATATACAAGTAAATATAAAATGTATATTAAAACTTGTATAGAAAACAAAGGATAACGCAAAACAGCTGCAATGTTCTCAAAATATTATAATATGTATGTAGCTTACGTCCTTTGCAGCTATAAAAAACAACTTATCCGGCGAATTGGTAGTTGTATTTTTACATTTAGGAACAACACATGATTTTCTGGTATTTGGATTGGACATTTTTAAAAGTATTTAATTATAATTTCGACGTCACGGGCGCGCGATCGCTAGCGGACTGAGTGAGCCAGATTGAGCGTGTTGTAGTGTGACGTCACACCATCACCGGGCGTTTACAACTTCTTTTACTTCTAAATCGGAAACTAATTGACGTATCGAAGTAATTTTTTCACTAGTATTATTTATTTTTGACAGAGAATATGGAGTGCTAATAATCAAAATTAGTGAACATTCTCCATTGACAAAGTTTAGCTGTTAGATTTTATTTGCCAAAATTAATGTTGGGTGCATGTTACCTAGTATTAAAGTAGGAAATGGGTCACGCGAAGCCAAAGTGAAGTCGAGTGAGGTGAACAAGTTTTGATAAGAATTCCATAGGTATGAAAAATATTATATAGCAAGGTGAACGGAAATTGCTTATTTAGTAATAAGTCTACTTAAATATGAAGAATGATTTTAATGTCAGGGTTATAATTAAAAATGTCACGTGTGGTTTATAGCGATGTACGTATAGGGTTTCAGCTTATAAGATCAATGCGATTATTCCATTTTCATCACTATATAGTTATTGGATTAATGGTATAATTGTGTGAATTCAATCTCCTATCTTGTAAGGTCACGTCATGTGCGGACAAATTGTACAGTCGTGTTAAATACGATTGGCCTTTGGTTATTTATGTCACTTTAATACTATAAATCCACATCAATGTGTGGTTAGCAATATTTTCTGCATTTCATTTGCACACTCTATCCGATTAAGAGAGATTTTATAAAGTATATGTAACGTACTTACGTACGTTTAGTACGTACGTACGTTTACGTATTATCATGCATTTCTACAACTTCAAAAGAATGAATTTATCATAAAAACTATACTAATATTATATTATTTACAAATGAACGAGTTTCAATTAAATTTAAGCCGATCGAGTTAAGAAAGGTGTAAAAGTAGGTATATCATAATTTGAAGCATAGTTGTAAAAGTAAGTTTATCGTTTTTTTTTTAAGATCACATAAAACTGGATAAATTTTTATCAGAAAATCAAACCGTTTTTGTGATGTTCTGTGATATTTGAGACGCTATATTACACTTTTTTGTAACATAGTCTATTAATAAATCATGGTCAGATCATGTCAATATTTGATTCTTAAGTAGATGTAATATAAATAAGACAGTATAGTATTGAATAATGATCTATACATATAATAAAATCGTAGGAAAGTCAAAACTGTACATTGAATATTTTTTTAAAAGAATACATAATCCATGATCTATAATCGATACAGAACCCGAAAACATAGTTTTTAGAATTTTTGTCTGTTTGTCTGTTTGTCTGTTTGTCTGTATGGTTGTCCGGGCTAATCTCGAAAAGTACTGCATAGATTGACTTCAAATTTTGCATGAATATTACTTACTGGTCGGGTCAGGCTATAGGCTACATATTATCAAGCTATCACCTACGGGGGAGGAGCTGTGAACCTTTATTTTTCTTACGTATTCTCTGTACTACGACAGCGTACAATCTAAAGACTCATGTTTAAATGTTGTTTTTGAGTAAGCCATGCTATTGTCTACCTTTACATTATAAAAACTACGTCATTTAAGTAATTTTAGCAGAGAAACAGTATAATGAATCTTAGTAGTATAAAGACAAATTTAAAACAGCGCCATCTATGAGATTTCATTAAAATCAAATCAATTTACATAATATTAACGCTTCTTGGAAATTTATAATTTAAATATTATTATGATGTTGGTGAGGTTGTTTTTTTTAAAGTTAAATAAATAATTCATATCTTCCCAGAGTCCATTTCAGGTGTGCTTATATTTCATGTGAATATGTATAATGGTATAAAGACAAATTTAAAACAGCGCCATCTATGAGATTTCATTAAAATCAAATCAATTTACATAATATTAACGCTTCTTGGAAATTCATAATTTAAATATTATTATGATGTTGGTGAGGTTGTTTTTTTTAAAGTTAGATAAATAATTCATATCTTCCCAGAGTAGCGAGTGCGCTTATATTTCATGTGAATATACTAAATTTTTATAAGTGAGGGTAGATGTTTATTATTTGATGTCAAACAAGACACCATTACAGTTAATATAGGTAATAGTAGATAACAGTGATCGTGTTAGACTCATGTTTTTAATTAGTTAAAGTTATGACAAAATAAGAAAATGATGAAATTTTATTTGTATGTATAATTTTTACAAGACTATATATTAAACGCCCAAAGAAGGTCACTGTAGTTATTGATAAAACTTTATTAGCTTTTTAATAAAGTTAGGTACAGTCATCTTTTGATTTTGTTTATTTACAGATTCAATGTTCATAAAAATTGACGATTTGCCTGAGGATGTAGTGGAAATTAGTAACCTTGCGCGTGGTCAATCATCATCAATACATATAATAAAATTCTAGAAAAGTGATGTCTGTACAATGAAAATATGAAAAAAAAATTAGCAGGGGTTTTTATTAAATCGATCCCAAACCCAAAACTGTAGTTAAAATTTTTTTTGTCTGTTTGTCTGTATTTTTGTGCATGCTAATCTCAGTAACGGCTTATCCAATTAGGATGGTGTTTTCACTAATATATTGAGGTAATCTTCATTTAACATTTAGTGTTTATTTCATGTTAATCGGTTCGTAAATAAAAAAGTTATGACCATTTAAGTATTCACGGCGAACATTTGCAAAGGCATTCTATTGGCACCGCGCATTCAGTGTGGACGCACACATATTGTACACTATACAATGTACGATAAAACGTAAGTTATCTGTTATACGCTACAGTTATTCCTTATAAATGTCCAGGTGATCATATCGAAAGTCCCCAAGGGTGGGGGGGTAAGCTGATGTAGTAGGGGGGAGGGGTCAAATTAGAATTATGCTTACTTCTAGGTAAATTTTATACATAAAATGTCCTTTAAATTATGTCGTATTATATTTTTAACCCCCGACGCAAAAAGATGGGTGATAAGTGTTTGACCGCTTTGTGTGCCTGTGTGTGTGTGTGTGTGTGTGTGTGTCTGTTTGTACCACCGTAGCTTGCTAACAGGTACCTAATCCGAGTTAGATGCGGTTTTGTTGTTAGGCAGCATATTTTCCGACGCTGGTTCTTAGATAAAGTGTATCAAAATCGGTTCATCCATTTATCATACCTATATATACCTAGAGGTAAAAGTGGGAATGTGGAAAAAAATATTAGTTATATTTTTATCCAATTCGGTTTATTCATTTATTAGATTACAGCGGTAAAAGTGGGAATGAACAATAATCGAATATGCTCAAATAACTCAAGCGGCATATCAAAATATGAAAGAGCAACGTGTGAATTACAATTAGTAATGTTTTATCGAAATCGGTTCATCCGTTTATTACATATAGGGTACTTTAGGAAATGGAGCATCAAACGACAGGATATGACGTGTAGATATAGGTACAATTAGATAATATGGTTTACATCAAAATCGGTTCTGCCATTTACTAGGGGTGGAAAGGGAAGGGTTGAAAGTCTGTGAAAGAAGAGGGGGATATAGGAGCGAGAGGATAGCCACACCCTGGAAATTTTGAACTCTACTCAAAGCCACATAGGTTGGCCCTTGGCAATTTTTTTTCCTAAAGATATCACTTCTTTTGCCACTGTGGTCCATTACTTACAATTTGTGCACGGTTACGGCCCAACTTAAAAGATGTCAAGGAGCAACAAACTTATTAGATATCAATAGGATATATTACATGAAAATAAGAAACCGAAGTTAAAAATTTAAGAATAAAAAAAAACCCAACGCAACGAAGGAAAAGGAATAAATAATAATTTCACAAACTTCCCGACGATCTTTAAAATTAAGTATCTACCATTATAAAAAAATATAATATATCATTTATGATAACTTTAAGTATGATAATGATGGTATGGCAGCCCCGACGACTTTGTTTTTTTATTTTTATTAATATTTAAAATGGTATTTATTTTTTAAAGATCTTCGGGAAGTTTGTAAAATTATTTATTCCTTTTTCTATGCACTTTTCTTCGTTGCGCTGGGTTTTTTTTTTAATTTAATTTTTATTGCATGGTCTAAACGTTTTATTTACTACAGGCGTGAGACAGGAAAGATCTGAGCGCTGAGGAATCTGAGCGCTACGAAAAATCTATTTTTTCATTCACTGATCTCAAAAAAAAAAATTCCAAGGACCAGAACGACAGGAAATTTTAATATTTTATTCTAAAGCGCGTCACACACGGTGAAGATACTATAATATTTTATCTTAAGATACTGTTACAAATGACCCATAAAATTTCGCGTCATTTGTAACAGGATGGCGGTTCTACAGGGGTATTAGTACGCAATGACAAAAAGAAAAATGATGGTCCGAACGCTGATACCGGATGCGTTAAGATACTGTAATATAAAATATAACAGTATCTTAAGATAAAATATTATAGTATCTTCACCGTGTGTGACGCGCTTAATTGTGTTTTGCAGAATTTTGTTAAATTGCGACTGGATGAAAATTTTGTTCGTGGTCGTCGTCGTCGTTGGTAGGTTGAACAAATCCTTAGCAAAACATCATACATTCATACGCTTATGTCAATTAGTATCGATAGCGGATTCTATTCCGTTGCGTTTTGACGTTTATCTCGGCGCTCAGTTGCTGCACGATATATTGTCAAAAACATCCATACAAGGAAGGAAGAAAAATAAATTTGCTCCCTTCCCCCATGGTGCCTAAAAATAATATGACATAATTTAAAATAAATTTTACGTAAAAAATTAATTAGGCATTTATTTTTTTATTTTTTAGCTCAGTTTAGTAATAAATTTTACTAACAGTTCTTTTAATTATTTATGGTATAAACATTCAATAAAAGTTAAGTAGTAACTACTATGCAGTCACTATTCCACGCGGACGAAGTCGCGGGCACAGCTAGTCAACCATAAAACAACAACTTAACTATGCAAAAGTAATATATTTTACGACGGGCAGTTAAAGGTACAACCTATTATTTAAAGAAAGAAAGTCGTTGAAAGAGTAACGACCTTTTGTATTCCTAAATAATTTGAGACTCATTTTAAGTACTTATAATGCATATTAAACTAATAGCTCGGAATTGTTTTATTGCATTAATTTTAAATAATAAGGTATATATATCATTCTACATACTTATAAGCTTACGTTTTGGAATATTAACAATACACTTATAGCATTGTATTTAATCTGTGTTTATATGGCAAATAAATAATAAGCTACTTAAGGTGATTGCAACGATCTGTTCCCAGCCAATATCCCGCTAGATGGCGCTGAATTCTACATTTCTAGTTTATTTGAGTTTTTGCGTAATTGGAATAGTCATCAAACCTAGGAATAGTCATGGCGGTTACTGAATATTATATTTTATTGAAATATGTTATATCATTGCCTTAAAATCCACCCAATTCGGTAAAATTATGCGTTTTAACATCTGTCATTGCATACAGGGTCGTTTACACACACAGACGTATACAAAAATGATAAAGATTTAACTCTAGATGGCGTGAATGTAAAGCGCGTCACACACGGTGAAGATACTACCTATAATATTTTATCTAATCTAGTAATATTTTATATTACAGTATCTTAAGGTATCCGGTATCAGCGTTCTGACCATCATTTTTCTTTTTTCGCTGTAGAACCGCCATCCTGTTACAAATGACCCACAAAGGAGAATGACCACGGGTGGTATCGGTAAAATTTTAGTTGTGCCACGTATTCGTTATATTGTTAATTCCTATTTGTATTTATAATGATCATATGTATCAATATTGGCGGCCAGAGGCGGCTCGTGACAAAATTGTATAGGTGTTCACTTGAAATAAAACAACGAAAATACAATAGCGTTCGGGATGATTTATTACAAAAAAATGAGCACCACATTTTATAAATGTCTATAACACTAAAAATTACAAAGTACAGGCTATTTCAAAACGAATTCAATGACTAGGTATCAATAATTAGTAAATCACCGAATTTGCATTCGCGAGCGTAGGTATCCATAGTGTTTGTCACTGACGGTCACTGACCTCTATAACTTATAGTTATAGAGGTCAGTGGTGTTTGTTGTGTAAACATGTATGTATTTGAGTAGTTAGTAGCATATTATATTCTGAATTTCTGATCCATGCCTATTCACTCAAAACTAATAACACTAATGATTTGTAACAGTAAATTATTTCAATAGGTAGGTATTTGAACATTTCCCAACAAGACGTAAGAATAATTATTCGTAGGTATACAAGATACAATAACAAATCTAATACACTATTTATTATTTTATTATTTACTAGCGGTCCGCCCCGGCTTCGCCCGTGGTACATGTTTACGTTTTCTCTCCATAAGAAGTAATAGCTAGAGAGCTAGCGCAAAGCTACCTGTATGTATTTGACCAGACCTGGATTTTTGTGTGTTGATTCCCCTATACCTACTATACATGAGATGAGGAGTCACTAAGCCCAGAGTGGTGGACGGGGCGCGCGCTTAGGTAAGACAGGTGGAAATTTTTGGCGAACTTTGAAACCATTTGACCACGTCTGCCATTTTGATATTTGAAAATAGATTATTATTACTATCGGAAAATAACAATGGCAGACCATTATCACGCGGATAACATTCTGGCAGACACTTATGAAAGTGCTGAAAAAAATACAATTTTGAAAGTATTTGACCAGATCTGCCATTCATATATTTTATTTATTAGGGTCTTAAAAACTTATTTTCGAAACGGCAGACATTTTCATTGCGTACAGACTTCAGCAGACAACAAAACTTTACAGACTTCAGCAGTCAACAAGACTTAGCTTCTACATGGTCAGATGTATATATGTATTACGTTCCCTGACCTTACATCAATGATTTACTTTATTAATGTTTTTATGGTCATTTACATTTAATTTTGAAAACTATGGAATAAAATTTATAAATTTGATGATACAAAACTAAATATACATTTGTAAAGAATCTCAAATATAAAGTTGTGTTGCAAATAACAAATCATCATTTAAATATTTAGTTTATTTCTTTATTTAAGAAACAATTAACAATTACAAAACAACATAAAAAAACACGCATGCATTTATTGAAATGTTCATTCATCATCACTATCGTATGGCGTTGTGTGACTCGTCTTCATAATCCATTGAATCGGATTCTGTAAAAGTAAAACGTAAATTATATAATAAAAGAAATGAGTCATTATAAACTTACCTAGTAAGGCAATGCCTTTGATGTCGCACGATGCCGCCGCGCCGCCAGTGTAGGTACTTCTGCTGCTACATGAAAATATGCTAGGGTTGCAACAAATGGGAAATAAAACAATTGTGATTATTACTATTATGATGTAATCATTTATTCATATTATGTACATTCAAAACAATTGCTATTATTAAATCTGATGTAATTATTTTTTCATAAATATATAATTATTATTAATTACATAATATATTGCACTGTGAAATATTTACGTATCACTTTATTTTTGATGTTCTTAATTGTCTTTTATAAAATTTAAGTGACGCATTCGCATTGGGATCAACAATCCGATAAGAAAAGAATGGAGACAATATATACATAGCTTTGATTTCAATTCTACAGATACAAAATATACAATCTATCTAAAATGATACAACGGATGTTTCCTGCGTTTTCTCGTCAAAATACCGAAACAACGTAATTATTGTATAGTAGTTGGGCGTGAAAGTAAAAAAACAAATGAAAAGTGTTTTCCATATGATTATTTATTAAATTTACGCGATTAAGAATAATTTCAACGATACAATTTAGTAACCGAGAATTCAGAGGATTAAAGAAAATACCTGCCTGATCATTTTATCAAACTCTAAAAGAATTATGGTTATTTCGCATCACTCGGTTTATTAGTTTGGTAATAATTATTAAAGGTAGTTACAACCCTAGCCATTGAGTCGAACGGTAGGCAACACAATATCGACTTTGTGCGGGTACATATGGTACATTTCTTCTTGCTGTGAAGCGTAATTATTATTATTAAGATTTTTTAGGCTCTTTTGAATCAGCTGTTCTAATTTAATTCTAGAAATTTATTAAAACGTGATTTTTTTAAAAGTATATTATGAGTTTATAAATACCTCAACCAATAGTTATTGTGTCCTATCCTCATTTCTTTATATCTTGGTAGTTAACTAAAGTGTTAAATTTACATAACCTCAACAACAACATTTACACTGCCACTGCACTAAAACTAAACTAACTAGCTCTCTAGCTATAAGAACCATCCTCGTACTTCAAGGGATATAATAAAAAAAGAATTATCGAAATCGGTTCAGCCGTTCTCGAGTTATGCGCTTACCAACACATTTTGCGATTCATTTTTATATATAAGACTAGCGGTCCGCCCCGGCTTCGCCCGTGGTACATGTTTACGTTTTCCTTACATAAGAACCATCCTCGTACTTCAAGGAATATAATAAAATAAAAAAGAATTATCGAAATCGGTTCAGCCGTTCTCGAGTTATGCGCTTACCAACACATTTTGCGATTCATTTATATATATATATACTAGCGGTCCGCCCCGGCTTCGCCCGTGGTACATAATATTTACGTTTTCTCTACATAAAAACCATCCTCGTACTTCAAGGAATATAATAAAAAAAGAATGATCGAAATCGGTTCAGCCGTTCTCGAGTTATGCGCTTACCAACACATTTTGCGATTCATTTTTATATATAAGATAAGATTATGTGAAAATAACCAGGAAGGTGAAAAACATATTTACGAAAACATAGTAACATAATATGGCTGTCGCTACAATAATTATATTTCAATTTTATCTTTTTATACCTAGTAGAACTGGCCGACGAATAAAAAAAATCGTATTAGAATAAATACAATAAATTACGGAACAAAAAAAGGATTGTAACTGAATTAGGTATGTTTGTTTCTGGGCGCACCGTTTTCGACGACGCGACGCGCGACGTAAGCGTATAGGTATAGGTACCTACTTTGCTAAAACAAACTAATAAAATTGTGTGTCTGTCTGAAAATTCGGAAAAGCATATTTTGCAAGTTTGTAATTACTTTGATAGTTTACCGATTTATAATAATTGTAATTGTAATTGTATAATATATAATTTGCAATGTGGTGAAATTTCATAAAAATCACGGGCCAATTTTTTGTTTTGAATCCCACCGAAAATATAATTGCGTTATTAGAATAATTAATTACTATACCTACCCACGATCAATTATTACAATATAGTCTCAAATGCATACTAGAGAAATATTGCAATTTGATTCAATTAAAATGCATAGCATACAAAAATAAATTCACAACACAAGAAATTCCGCGCGCAAATCATAGCGCGTGTCAATGAAATCAAGAATGTTTTATATCAAGCCGACGCGGACGACGACGCGACGCCGAACAAAAGTACCTACGACGGACGACCACGCTTCGAGTTGCCAAACAACATGAGTAATAAATTGTTTACAAAAAAAACAAGTTTTCCATTTTTCTGTATGAGTAGACAGAACTTCAAAACGCCACCTGCTACGGTTTATATTATGAACGATTGTTATAAAAATAAAAGTTATATTTGTTGGTGTAAACTATTTTATTGATCAATAATTTTGGAATTTAAAATTGTCAACATTGATTACAATAAAACGCAGTTTTATTTTATTACACTATTGTTTTTTTTATCAAAACATGTATTTGAAGTACCATATAATATTATGCTGATCCAAGCATTTTCACTCAAAACTTATATCACTAATGATTTGTAAAAGTAAATTATTTCAATATACATTTCATAACCAACATGTAAGAATAATTATTATTATTCCTACCTACAACAACAAACCTAAAACACTATTTACTATGGGAAAATAACCAGGAAGGTGAAAAACATATTATTATTTACGATTTCGACGCACTCGACTTTTAGTAAAATATAGTAGGGAAACATAATATTATGGTTTTGATTTTTGCTACTAGTATAAGAAAACTGCGTGTTCAAACTACTTGTTTGTCTGTCTGAAAATTCGGAAGTACTTTGGTAGTTTACCGATTTATAATAATATTGTATATATCGTTGTTTAAAAAATATTCAAACACAATAAAATATGATATATGTACTGATTTATCACTGGTTTCAGTGATGAACTGATGAGTCAATTATAGCCACTATACTTTCGTCATACGTGTGTATGATTGATGTGATTTGCAACGTGGTGATATTTCAGAAAAATCACGGGTCAAATTGTCCCACCGAAAATATAACTGCGTTATAAGAATAACTATACCTACGATAAATTATACATAATACAATATAGTCTCAAATGCATACTAGTGAAATATTTTATTTGAATCAATAAAATAAAAAAATAAATAAAAAATAATAATAATACAAAAATAAATTCACAACACAAGAAAATCCGCGCGCAAATCATAGCGCGTGACAATGAAATCAAGAACTTTCGAGCCGACGCGGACGACGAAGGAGCCTAACAAAAGTACCTACAATCATAGGCGGCTCGTGACAAAATTGTATGGCCGTGTTCACTTGAAATAAAACAACGAAAATAGGTACCTACAATAGCGTTAGCAGTACAAAAAAAATGAGCACCACATTATAAATGTCTATTTATACACTAAAAATTATAGAGTATTTCAAAACGAATTCAATTATTATTTAGCAATAATTAGAAAATCCCCGAATTTGCATTCGTGATCGTATTCATAGTGTTTGTCTACACTAATATTATAAAGAGGAAAACTTTGTTTGTTTGTTTGATTGTAATGAATAGGCTCATAAACTACTGGACATTTTACCAATGTTTGCAAGTTTGTGATTACTTTGATAGTTTACCGATTTATAATAATTGTATACTTATATCATTGTTTAAAAATATTCAAACACAATATGATATAGGTACTGATTTATCACTGGTTTCAGTGATGAACTGATGAGTCAATGTTAGCCACAATACTAATCACTTTCGTCATACATGTGTATGAACTATGATTGATGTGATTTGCAATGTGGTGAAATTTCATAAAAATCACGGGCCAATTTTTTGTTTTGAATCCCACCGAAAATACATATATTACTAATTGCGTTATTAGAATAATTAATTACTATACCCACGATCAATTATTACAATTTACAATATAGTCTCAAATGCATACTAGAGAAACATTGCAATTTGAATCAATTAAAATGCATAGCATACAAAAATAAATTCACAACACAAGAAATTCCGCGCGCAAATCATAGCGCGTGTCAATGAAATCAAGAATGTAATTTTATATCAAGCCGACGAGCGACGACGCCGAACTAAAGTACCTACAGTACCATTTACCTTCAGTGTACAATACAGTTTACAGACCTACGACGGACGAACAATAATGAGTACTTAATAAATAAAAAAAAACATAGTTTCTAAGGTCATTAGTTTTATTTTATTTTATTGTTATTTTCTTTGAACGATTGGAAATGAAATTACTCAATTTTTACACAGAACTTTGATTTATTAGAATTATGCTCATTATGCATAAGATAACGAACGCGAATGCACGACATCTAGCGCGTCAATGTCTAAACATCGCCTTTCGTTTAGACATTGACGCGCTAGATCTGTAATAAGTATATAGTCTATGCGCTAGATGTCGTGCTTTATGTCGTGTTTCGCTTGGCAAAAGTCACGCACACTACTGTAGAAGTGTCAAATTTTTCCGGTATTTTACTGTTGTTTTTCTAAGTAAATATTGTAAATTATTGATTAAAAAGGTCGAACGCGCACACATTTCATTATAGAGAAGTGATAAAATGATTAGTTTTAAAGAAATAGTGTCTGTGTTAAGTGTTTAGAGGTAATCAAAAATGTATGGAGGGACGGTCGGAACATCAACCTTAAGTTAAAATCCTAGGTATTATGCCAATGCGATTTCACGACGATTTTATGTATCACAGATATAAGTATGTTTAATGATGTTTGTACAAGTTCAAATAAATGAACAGTCGCAATACATTTAAGGCATAACCTTTTGTCCATATCTTAAGCATATACTTTACACATTCTAAAAAGCAGGAAGTCAAAATGATGGACAATGGGAACATACATCTTCTTCACTCTTCGCAACTCGCGAGACGGGAAAATTGGCATTTGCGGACACGGTGATTCCTTACACTCACGTTTTTGCGTTTATGGCGCTAGCTAGGAGATGTTGCCTCGGTGAAGGAAGGATCTGCATGCACATTATTGTCAATTTTTGCAATATTTTACTATGTTATTCACGGTGAATATTGCTATTTGCTTTTTGTTATTACCAAAATCAAATAGCAATATTCACTTCTTTCACCGGCCATATTTGGCCTAATAGCTAGGTAATGTTTATGTGTACATGTATGTAGCGCATGGCTTTTTATTTACAACTAACGCTTTTGAAATTATATCGGTCTTAAATATCTGTCTTACTGTTTTACTCACTCTCACTATACATTTTCCGTAGACAGATATTATTTGTAGATATTAAAGTAGGTAGTGTGTTTTTAGCCAACTTTATTCACAGAATAAATCCTATGGTCTCTACAAAATTGAAGTAATAAATGTAATATTCAAATGGGTTTATTTCGTAAAACAAATATAATAATTATGTATTAGAACAGATTAGAACTGTTCTTGATACATATCAATACCATGAAAAGCAAAATGGCGTGAGATTTCGTTCAGATTTAAATTGATTTAGTACCGTGTAACGATTTATATTTTATTTACTTAACTATCGTAAATCGTGTGACTGATTAATCTTTACAAATCTTAATCACGTTATTTGGATTTGAATATAATGTTCAATTCGTTGGAATCATTAATTGCATCTTATTCCTATGTACGTTATTAATTATAATTATTATTTTAAACTCATATTATAGAATCGAAATTGATTTTCGATAATATATCTGGTTATTACATCGCGATGGTTAAAACATTGGGGAATGAAAACCAATAATATTATGGATAATATTTTCTTACTACGATAACATAATACCTACTGTAAGTAGTTAATCAAATTAGTTAATTTATTTACAAAGAACTTTTCAACCAAACCATAACTGGTTTACATTTTAGGGCAAAATAATTTAACATTATCTTTTTAAATTCATTCATCTCCAACTAAATTGAATAAAATGAATAAATCTGGTGCGAACAATACGCGTAGTGGGCGGTCACGCCATCACAACGCGTGTTTCCTATCTGATAAACTTCAGAAATTTAAATAAGGTTCAAATTTACACTAACCGAGTCTTACATGCATTTTACATGAAACCTAATTTAAGCGTTAAATTTTGAACACGTTATACGCACATTCTTTTCTCGATTCTATCGGACGAAACTTTTCTTTCACGCCTGTCAGCGTTCCATTGTTTAAAAGAATGCTTTTAATTCCGCATTCATTATCTCTTGTAGAACAAATTAGGTGAAACTAAGGATTTGTACACTGTATCGACGTTTATAAAAAATATTGTTTATTTTTATTCCTTGTACGAAAACGTTTTGCGCGGAGGAACATAGCTGACTGACAACTTGACACGGCTTGTTGTTGATACGTTTCTAATAAAGTTTTATTAAGAGTTTTTTCACCAAACATAATAAATGTTGTGAGTTTCCCTTACTATCTGACAGTGATATGAAGCTGTCAAGTGTCATGCTCTATATTAGGTAATATTTTTTATATATTATATTATATTATATTATACCTATACGTCTTGTTTTTGTTGTTTACCTTACTAACACTTGAGTAATATTTCAAAGGAAATTTTCCAAAAAATACCTTATTAACATCACAAGAGTCAATTATTTGAAGTTATTATTTTATATCAGCATTCAGCAGCAATTAGTCAGCATCTTGAAACAAACACTCTTGAAATTTTTCTTCAAAACGGTGAGATTAATTTTAATGATGTTACGGAGAAATGAAGAAAAATATGCTGCGAAGATATTAATTTCAAAAACAGCAAATCAAAAGATCATAACTTTAGATCATCGGGTTATTATTTTACTTAGTCAAAAATTGTTGTGGAAAAGGGAAAGATTAAAAAAAATTAGTTCTGTCCATCATTTCATTGGATTTATACACCAGCAACCTTCCTATAACAATATCTTAACTCTAAAGCATTTTTCATTAAGACCAACATACCTGTAGTTTCATTAATATTAAAGAACGGCGTAAACGGGTTCCCTTCAGACACCAGACCATATCTAATCTGCCGTGGGGCTCCCTTATCCCCATCTTCAGCCCTCACTTTCACCACCACATCCCCCGGCACCACCTGACGAGGCAAGTGGGTGATGGGAGGCGCGGTGGTGAACACTGGTGGCATGTCCTGTACATCTTGTACCACTACCACCACTTCCAGGCCTGCTATGTTGCGCGTGTCTTTGCCTACTTCGATGTATGGGTCCTGTAATTTTAGAGGTTACGGTTGTGAAGTTTCGAAGCTTTACAGGAAATAATTTAAGAATAATATTATTCTCTTTGGATTTTGAGATCAATGAAATTAATTTAAACAAAAATACAGTATGTACTCCTCTTTATTAGGTAAGATTCCTATCTTTATATTAAGTAAATATCCCTTTTTCTAATGTTACGTTTATAGGTCTGTTATGTTCGAGAAAAGGCGTAGCGTCAGATATTCCTGATCGGCGATTACGGATGAATGAAATTTTGATACATAAATGGATTTATGAAAAGGTTTAACTTTTCTATCAAAAAGTTAAATTTGTGTAAAGTTTAAATGTTTTCCTTACCACTGCCAAGAGAGTCAAATGATACATAGATTGTGCTTCAAAGTCCAGAGGACCAACCAAAAATATTGTGCCTTCGGTATTTTCGGTCGAAACGCGGCGCTGACGTATTGCAAAGAGAGGTGATCCCTGTAAACAAATAAGATCATTGAAAGTCAATAACCAATACAATTCATTAAATAATTAGTTAAAAAATAAATAGACATTCATATAGAAAATTACTGCTTCGGCAATTGGTGTTGTTTTTGTTTCAAAATAATATGTATAATTCTTTTTTTATTATATTCCTTGAAGTACGAGGATGGTTCTTATGTAGAGAAAACGTAAATATTATGTACCACGGGCGAAGCCGGGGCGGACTGCTAGTATTCAATAAAAACTAATAATTTCTACGATACAAAAGCGCGCGTGAATCCATTTCTACAAACGCCGTATGATTCAATTTTAATTTTCCCGTCGTGTATTGCTATATCCATGTAAATCATAAATAATACGGCACACACGAGCTGGTGAAAATGAGATATTAGCCGAGTGAAATTTCATTATGCGGTTACAACAAAATGCGTGTCGAAGGCAGTTACTACCGTCATTAAACTCGATAGTATCTCGCTTGTTTAATTCGAATGAATAATTCATCTCACCCAAAGTTCCAGTTCTAGAGGCTTCGGTGACACGGGATTCTTCCTCGCTATGACTATTTCGAGATCGGTGCCGCGCTTCGCGTCCTGTGGAATAAATTTTAGTGTTATCTACGTGTCTTGATTTATCTTCTGGAGCTTGTTTATTTCTTGGTTTTGCTTTTCTGATGTATGATAAGATAGATAGCAAACATATTTGCATTTTTTAACTATTCGACTATCTATTTAATTTGTCACGATGTAAGATAATTTTACCGTAGGTGTGTTAAATTTGGTCTCATACAAAAGTAAATTAAATGAAATGGGAGGAAATACACGCGTAAAGCACATTTTTTTCAGTCATCTCCTTCACCATTTTTTCAATGAAATTTAATAAAATACCGTTTCAAACCTGACAGACATGTCTATAAACTTGCATGTATCTTTAGCATAAACAAATTGAAATATGTCACATTACAAGTACAGTAATACCAGATATCCTGCTTTATTCTCAGTCCAGTTCCTAAGGAGTCTAATGAGCGAACTTATGTCTATAATGAGTCGCTTCACATTTACATTTATATTATATTCACGTAAACGACTCTAGTGCTCTGTGAAATGAGCTTTAATAGTGTAGGAGTTAATTCCGATATTTCATATCCGCTAGAAGCGGTGCGTCATCATCAATCACTGCATGGTACCCATCTGCCGTATCTCTTGTGTTGACATGTATTCCATATTTATAAGTATAGGATATTAAAAAAAAATAACTTAAATTGTGGGTACTTTTATATGTACAGAATTAACATTAATAAATCTGTTAGCGTTTATTCAATTGAATTGATTCTATAAATTGAGTGATAATAATGACATAATATGGATTACTTATTTTGAACTTCTTCACATATAATTTACCTATCCTTATGAAAGATTGTGGTAAGCGTCAAATGTCGCAATTAAAAATACTTCTATCACAAGTCACTTATATTCTTAACAGTACATACCTCAGGTACCAAAATGATGCTAGGCTGATGTGGAAAAATCGTATCTCTAGGTGTAGTAGCATTTGTTCCCGTGACAGAACAGGCTATTCTTGCGCTTCGTCCCCTGGTGTTCCTCGCAGACAGCCTGAAGTCCACATACCGCCCAGGCTCCAGTCTTCGTAACAGGATAACGTTCGCTTGACAGACCGAGTTGTATCTTGTGCAAGGCAGAGTTTCTATGCCGATGTCTAGACGACCCATTTGACCTGAATTGGAGAGATGTTTTATCAAAGACTGTTTAATGATCGGATTAATTCAAGGAAGTGCGAATGAGATGTTGTCATTTTACCAAGGATAGATCCAATTTAGTTAACATTAACGATAAAATGATTGAGTAGTTAAATAGACTGTTGCACTTACCAATACCGTCATTTAGAAAAAAAGTTAACTTTTTGTTTCTATTGAATATTTTCATTTAAATTTTTTGTTTTAATTTACGTGTTAAAATTTTTATTTATTTAGGCAATACAAGAAAGTAGGAATCCAGAAACAATTTGACCGATACACACTGGATCTTTTCAATTTTAATTTCAACTTTTCCTTGTATAGATAGATACATTAAATTAAATATGTCGACATTGATGATGAATAGTACGGTATTCCCCTACCTATAAGCTCAAAATGCAGTGGATAATCGAAGTCCGGATCAGACGCGCGGACGCGGTAGATGACGGAGCCAACAGCCGCGTCCGCCGGCACGAGCACAAGCCGCATGAGCGTGGTCGGGTCGAACACCGGCTCGCCGCCGCGCGCCACCGCCACGAGCAGCGGGAGCATCACCAGCGACAGCGTGAACGTCATCCTGGGGAAATATAGTTTTTAAGCATGGGTTTGAAATACAGACGGGTAGATCTTATATTATATAAAAACTAGAGGTCCGCCCCAGCTTCGCCCGTGGTACATATTTCGCAATAAAAGGTAGCCTATGTCCTTTCTCGGGTATCAAAATATCTCCATACCAAATTTCATGCAAATTGGTTCAGTAGTTTAGGCGTGATTAAGTAACAGACAGACAGACAGAGTTACTTTCGCATTTATAATATTAGTATGGATAAATCGCAAAATGTGTTGGTAAGCGCATAACTCGAGAACGGCTGAACCGATTTCGATAATTCTTTTTTTATTATATTCCTTAAAGTACGAGGATGGTTCTTATGTAGAGAAAACGTAAATATGTACCACGGGCGAAGCCGGGGCGGACGGCTAGTAGGTAATAAATATTATGTTGCTTATGACAGGGGAGTAGAGAATAGCACCGATAAAGTTGTCTGTCGATCACAATATTGATATTCAAATTAAGTGACTCTTCGTTGAATTGAGTTGAGTTAGATGAGTAGATGTGTAGTGTGTTTGTATATTATTTTTGCCAACTGTCAAGATTTTGAAGAAAAAATAAAAATTCTAAATACCTACAAGCTTCTTAGTTCTTTATATTAAACGTATACAACTGTACAGTGTACCTAGTGGTAACGCAATGTATCTATGAATCAAAATATTTTTCTTTGAAATTAATTAAAGAGCACGAGGAGGAGAGTTTTCTTTCTAAAAATATTTGGTTTTGTTATTTTTCTGTACTATCATTAGTTATTACTTAAAGTATCACAGATTTTTCAAACTGTCACGAAAATAGGTTATTAAAGTTTTATTTTAAAGTAAAAGTGTAATTATTTCATAATATTTTAATATAACAAAATGCACTTAATAGTAATTGTAACTGTGTAATAGTGTCCAATATCAGAAACATGCAATGAATTTATGGCTCAAGAATGTTTCCCTTCGTGAATTACCGTCTCGTTTAAATAAACGCAATATCTTACAAGAATTAAGTTTAAAATTGAACTATTGTGCTTAATAGGTGTAATTTTGCACAGAGCACTTATAAAAAACAGTATCACCATAAACTGCATTCCTCTCACTTGAGTTAGAGACAATTACGAGTCGTGTAAGTCTGCGTCTAATTCTGTATTCGAATGAAGTGAGCTTAAAATAATATTACACTTCTTAACGAGGTGCAAACATTTTTAGTGCGAAATAATTATACCATAACCAAGTTAATTAGTATATTAAATCTTATAAATGATATATATATTTTGTTATATTTACACGTTCTTGTATTTACTTATGTACGTAACGTCATTATAACATG
This sequence comes from Colias eurytheme, assembly GCF_061535395.1. NCBI lineage: Eukaryota > Metazoa > Arthropoda > Insecta > Lepidoptera > Pieridae > Colias > Colias eurytheme. The sequence goes on from NC_142983.1 coordinate 8,044,878, forward strand.
GGGGCTGGGTGTTTGTTGTTGTACGAATGAATGCCTTTGTTGAGGTTTTCAGCGTAAATATGAAGTTTACACGCACTCTTATTTGCATTAATTACAGTGTGGTGATACATTTAAACTGTATAACTTTACCTTTAAATTAGTTTCAGTAATTGTCAAAATGTGACTATTTTTTATTAGTTAAGAGCGGGAATAATGAATACGTTCACCCCGTTTATATACAACCTTTGTGCACAGATAATAAAATTAAAAAAGTATAACAGCCAGGATCTCGGGGTCGAATTGTAAGATCGTTATTTAAATTAAGAATGAAATAGTGTCTATAGCTATCACTGAATGTTAACTTACATAAACACCATAAACTTGTTGGTACGAAAATTGAACATTGTTAGGAAACGACTGCTATTGTTCGCCAGCAAGACAACTACGCCTTAAATAATATAAAATATATCCTCGTTTGCATGCATATCATAATGCTATCTAATGGATATTCCGTGTTTAAATGTACTGTTGTTATACCTTTTTAGCTCAATTATATTAGTTCTATTATAAATTATAAACAGGGTTTATTGACTGCGTTTAATCGTTATTTGAATATTTCAACTAATTTGTAATATTGCAGTCAATACAATACTAATAAATGTCTCTATTTAAGGTACAACATTGAATGATAATATATTAAATCATCTATTCGGTATAAGTCCAGTTTCTACATTTAATCTGACTGAGAATCGCTTTATAAGTATTAGTTAGTTAGTGCGATAATTTTACTAAATCCATGACAGTGACACACGTATAAAACACATGTTTTCATTATTCATTCCCTTCAATATTAAATGCCTACTTCATATTGATTGTAAACATTCAAACCAAGCAGCTCTGTAATCAAACTAGCTTTTCATTGTAATCACGCTCTAACCATGTTACTAAAGAGATCGTGAGCTCTACAATTCAGTCCTTAGTTTATAATCAACGCTTACACCAATGTCATAATATATAACGAGAAAACTCATTACACTTTTATTGTTTTGCTCCTATTACAGTGAATGAACGTATAAGTCAAGTGATGAATGAGCATCGTGGCAGAGGTTGTGAGCGCGTGTCACGAAAATGACCTTTCTCAACACCGGCGCTAATAGTTCATTATTAATTTAAACGGGAGATTAAACTTTATGATAAACTAGCGACCCGCCCCGGCTTCGCACGGGTGCAATGCTGATACTAAATACACTACAGAAAAAGTGTGAACGTTGTATATAAAAACGTGATAAAAATTAAAAACATAGCGGCCCGCTCCGGCTTCGGACATAGATAGCCGGGCGGCCGGCCGGTACCGCCGCAAACGCTACGTCCCGCAATTTTTAAATCTGTAATATCTTCGAAAATATTCACTTAAATTATGCGGTGTAAAGGGTCATATAGATCTATTGTAAATGAACAATCTATTCAAGGTATTTAATTGGTTAAGGATTAATGCTGTATTGGTTAAAATCGCATCGAAAATTAGCCATTATTTGTCGTAAAAAGTAAATGACAAAAAAAAGTTATTGTGGGTTATCCATAAGAGATAGACATATACCATCGCGAACTTTTCTGTAGACCTTTTCAATGTGTATAATACTTAGTACATTATTTTGATAAAACTCGTAGGGTTCAGCCTGCGTTTGCAATGTAAGCGGAAAAAATGTAATTTTTTACGACATCACATTAGAAACCTCAAAAATAACAGTACTTCTCCACTATTTTATGGGTGTTATTATACATATAAACCTTCCTCTTGAATCACTCTATCTATTAAAAAAAACCGCATCAAAATCCGTTGCGTAGTTTCAAAGATTTAAGCGTACAAAGGGACAAAGGGACATAGGGACATAGGGACAGGGAAAGCGACTTTGTTTTATACTATGTAGTGATTAAATAGACAATCTGTTATTAATTACGTCGTCATAATGATGCTTGGTTTTCAGATGGTATGATTTAATTTTGCGCTTGAAAACAAATCTAATGTGGTGTAAATATATTTTGTCAATTTTAGTTAAGAATTTGATAACTTTGAAGTGGGGTACAAAAAGCTAAGAGCAATCTACATATTCTTATATTTGTCGAATGATATTATATATCTAAAACGAACAAATAAAAGAACTTCTTACGATATAAATATTTTAATAGCATTTATTTAAGATTAACCAACTTAAAAGCATACCAAATAAAGATAATAATTAATGCTGCAGATATTTTATAATCAAGCGATCAATACCAATTCATACTGGCAAATGAAAGTACGAACGAGCTTTCAGCATAGCAACACATTTTTTACTGCGAATATGACATCATACATGGCATTCGAAAAATGCCAACTTCACGATATCCCATACATGGAATGTGAGAAAAGGCGAACTAAGATTATAGTTATCTTAGATAACGAACGTGATCTATGCCGAAGGCGGTAAGCATAATAATATCCAGATTGTAAATCCCTGCAGTTTTATCTACTTCCCTGCCAATGTGGTTCACGAGTCGACAAACAAATTGTTTCGTGTAACTTTGGCAGTAGATTTGGTACGAATTTTATGCTTTCTGATTAGAATAATGTGTTGTTATTATTCAATGCTCTTCTAGAATAAAACTGTTTCTTTGAGAAATATAAAGCGAAAATGTGTAAAAAATATAGTTTTTAATAGACAAAAGGGCAAAAAGTAAACAATTTTATCAATATTATTTTAAGTAGCTATCGGCAAAAAATAATGATTGGCATGTGTCACATACTGTTAAAACAAGTATTGTTACAAATTATACAGGCTATGATTACAAGGTTAGGCGTCAACCTTATTCAAGTGTAAAAATAACTTATGACAATGGCTATCAATAAATTCATAATGGTACAGTTTTTATACTTTAATTTATATGACATTTTATATACCTACCTACGTGACAAAAACGGGCTTGAATTATAGATAAAATACTAGCGGCCCGCCCCGGCTTCGCCCGTGGTACATATGAAAAATAGATGTTGGCCGATTCTCAGACTTACCCGATATGCACAGAAAATTTCATGAGAATCGGTCCACCCGTTTCGGAGGAGTATGCAGACTAACATTGTGACACGAGAATTTTATATATAAGATAAACACAGACATTATACAGATGTAATATTATACATTGATATAAGGGGTAAAATCGAATTGTTACAAAAATGTGCGATTTGAATGTGTGATTTAAATGTGCATCGTCTCTTAGTAAAATCCGCTTGTAACAGACTAACAGATGAACAAGTTCACTGGCACAAGAACGCGAAGTTGGCAACTCAGATAAACTCGTGCTCAAGATTTAATACCGGCTCTCTGTCTCTTTCTGTTCGTGTGTGATAGAACGAGATTTACAACCCGCTACTTTTGATTTACAATGCCATCGGATATTCTTTTCGAATAAGGGAGACGGGAATTACGTCACTGCCTTGGTCAGTTTTTGTTCAATGGACAAGTTTGTTGGAGCTTCTTTTAAAATTTCTTTAATTTATTACCAACTTTTGTGTTCAATGTCTATAAATTTCGCTTTAGAGCTACCTATGCTTGATTATTATAACTATAGCCTAGGATATATTTTGAATATAAATCAGCCGCGTACAATGCGAGGGATCAAACCACTGCATTACCGTTCCGATTAGGGATGTAACGATACCGATACCGATACCGATATATCGGCCGATATATCGGCAAGCCGATATATCGGTATCGCCGATAATAAATCAACCGATACCGATATTTTTTTATTAAATTCTTTCTTTTTCTTTTATGTTTTTGCATTGTATTCATTCATATTGTTTTATTTCTGTTTCTGTAATAGTGTTAAGGAAGAGCGGAACCTCCTGACACAAGCATTTTATTTGCTTACTAGGAGTGTTCCAATCACAAATTTGTTTATGTAAAGGAAAGAAAGAAATAATTTTGAATTTTTTTAATTTTTAACGTGATAACGTTTTTAAAATCGTATTAGTCGGGTGACATGTTCATAAACTTGTGTCACACCAAAACCTCACGAGCGCGATCGGAGGTATAACGAGAGAGAGACGGACCGATCTCCCGTTTCATCTCGAGCGCTGCCACTGCATTATGTTATCACGTAAACATCTCGATCGTAAACCTACTTTACAAACAACCAATTTTTTTGATATCAAATAATTCAAAAACCCGCGCCCAATGAACGATGCGGGAGGCCGCCCGCGCGTGCGCACTTTGTTTTCTGAAAAAACTCTACCAATAGTAAACTTTTATTAGGTACTGATTGTATGTGTATTACTTAAAGTTTAACTGACTTCGTAAAATAATAATACTAAAATAAATGGTTTTTTTGTTTTTTGATTTGGCATTTTTATTTAAAAGAATACGATTAACAGTTGTCTCTGTTAAATGTTGGTAACTTTTTATGCATAATTCACTATTTATTTTTCTACCAAGCCATCGATATCGGTATCGGTATCGGTATCGCCGATACATTACTACAAATATCGGTATCGGTATCGTATCGGCAAAATCATGTATCGTTACATCCCTAGTTCCGATACTCTCTATTTATCTTGCGTATAAACAAACAATAGAACCGCAGAGACGCTTAACATTTCACAAAATTTATCTCGCAATACGGATTGCTCTTTCAGCCCGCCACAACATCTACTTTCGCAAATTTGTCTGAACTTGATATTTATTGACTGTCAGAGTAAGTCTTGACTGCGTTCGTGATATGGGAGAATGACAAATAAAGTAGCTTTATAAATAATGCGTTTCAGGGAGTAACATATTGTTCAAGGATGAGAAACCATAGTCAATATTGCACAAACATATAGATACAGTAATCAAAACTATATCAAAACGTTAACAACGTTTTGATATAGTTTTGATTATCATCTCAACCATAGTCTCAAGATTTAAACAAAGTAAACGTCATTTTAAAAAAAAGTGCAGTACAGACAGAGATTAAAGACAAAACATGTAAATCTTACAAACTGTACACGATATAAAATAATATTCCGAGACAGCTCCATATCATTTATAAGTACTTTCATCATTTTAATACCATAACCATGAAATACATTTATATGATAAATACTTAACCTCCTTTCGCGTATTTGAAGACCGTAGTCTAGAAATCGTGGCGCCACAACCTTTACTAATACATCCAAAGCCCTATATAATGCCAACAACGGCTTGGCCCTTAAATCTTATGGCGTGATTGCTACTGCCGCGGTCGCACTATATAACGTCTATCGGTAACACCTCGATTTACCTAATTTCCAACTATTCCTAACTAGAAATGAAACTTATGCTTAAGGAAGTTTATTTGCATTTTCGAATTGGCGGTGCCTTGGAAATGGTAAAGCTGTTTTGTAGTTAAGAAAGCAGTAAAGACACACTATAGAATTGAGTTATTAATTAGTCAAATAGTTTAGTCGAGATAGTTATTTTATTTCAAAAGCTTTCACTGAAAACAATGTGGAAAGAATGAACAATTTTGATGGTGAACGCAAATTGTACCTGCATTATTGATAAATTAGTTTAGAATTAAGAAATTAAAGCACTAAACAGCAAATTTGAATACAATTCCACGTTCTAATTGAGGTAAATAGGCAGGCATATCAAAATCGAAATATCGCGTTCAAACATAAAGTGTGCATACGCTTAGCCAATTAGGCTTATTTAATGCCGACAGAAAAGCAATTACTGCCATTCGATCATTCGGAAAACCAAAGGAACGTAATTATAGGACTATTATCCTAACGTCCTGAACGAACCAACTCTTAAATCATCCAGGACTATTGTGCGCGTAAACATAAAGCGCTGTATTGGCGCTGTATGATCTATGTCCTGTTATTTTTTGCAAAGCGCTAAATCGCTATAAGTGTAGAGATTGTTGGATCGTAGGACGTTAATGTGGATGCAGTCGTGACCATTTTTGTCTAGCGCATGTGTTTACAGCGAGATAGTGTTGGTGCACACTTTTCTAGTTTCAAGTGTGTCTTATGCTTTAATATTTTAACTTTTTAATGTGTGATTCTTTAAATTAATTTTTTATCCACTTATAAGTATTTTAAAAGTTGTACATTAAATCCCTTTTGATTTTAGGATAGATATTATCAACTGTTAACGTTCAAGATTCTTCTTTATTCAATCTTTACTTCTCGTCGCGGCACTTGGATCTTTCTAATAGGTGGTCTAAAAGTTATTATTTAACATAGTCATATAATTTGATTTAGCACAACCTTTCAACACAAAGATGACGAAATACACAACGAAGTTAACGTTAATAATAAATATAGAAAGTTTCTTCAATTGTAGCCTGCCTGGAGGCTCCGTGGATCGCAGAAATAGCCAAAGCACGATGTCGCAGTTAAGGCCTGTCCTCGTAAAGAGTCCGTTTTGGTCACGGCTTCCCATTACCATTACACTAAGTGTGACTATGTGAATGTAGGGATTGGCTGACCTTACGATAGCGTTTGAACCCGTGAACTGGACAGTTTATGATATAGGCTAATTAGATTTCGCCCAAATATTACTAAGAATATGAGATTTCGAAGTTTATCTGCATTAAATATAAGACTTTCTCGTAAAATCTCAGTCATTTTTATTCCTTCTTTTGTATATTACTTATACTTATAGTATCTTAAGGTGAGAGGTGTGCGACCGCGGTTGTATGTCCTTTTACTGTGTTTTGGGTCGAAACATCGTTTATATATTACACCTATATCGTTTTATGTAATATTCTAATTCGAAAATCTAACAACTATACACAATATGAGTCGTGCTGGTTGATCAATTTCAGATACGGAGTCACGCTTCGCTTGTGTAGGCCATAAAATTTTACTACTATTTTGATACATCATTCTTCTATGATGTATCAGCATAGGTGAAAAAACAAGTCGTAGATCTATTTGGGGGATATTGATAAAAGTACTTTTTTATTTACTTATTGTATATTATATGCATTATTTTTATAAAATATTATGCAAGTAGTGTGTAAAATTTTATACTCCTTAGTCCCTGTAATTCTTATAAAAAGGAGTATAAGTTTCCACTTTACATACGTTTGTTACCTATACAAATAATGAATAAAAATAACAAAGAAAAATATTAATAATTGATTAATTAATAACATTTTCACTGAAATTAGAATTCAATTTCAATCGAGCTCTTATTAGCTTTGTACTTGTAAATCTGTAAAGTCCATTTCTAACATAATGTAATCTCATATTGGGTAGATTATTAAATCCCGGCTTAGGATAATTGAATGACATTTGGATATTCATGTTTTTTTTTTATCGCATCACTGAGGGAGATTAGAGTTTGATCCATTTGGTATCAAATTTTTCTAAAATAATCTAATCTTATCATTAAAATTTTAATTAGTTTTGATGAGAATTTTTACATATTATCGGACTTGAATAAATTATTTATCGAACCCACACGTATCGACTACTGAATGAAAAAGTAAGTTTAATTTTACATTTATCTCATAGATTAGTCTCTCTAAGGTCTCTTAAAATACTTTTTAATGAGGAGTGAAATTTGTTAATATATATTTTTTTTTGTATTCTTATTTAAAATATTTACTTAATAATAATATTTAAAATATTTAAAATAATTAATTCCAATATATTTGCCATATTTAGTTCCTGTGATACTTAATATCTATACAATATTACTGAAAACAATTTCTGTACTGTAATAAATGCTAATGGGGTAATATTAAATTAAACATACAGCGATAATATACAGCAGCAATAATGATGGTTTTAAAGACTCAAAATTATGGGTGCGAAAAGCAATCAGTGAAATAAATTGAATTACGCGAGTAAGTCGAATGGAGATGAGCTTTACATAATTGCTATTCAATTTCAAGGAAGTTATGTTTAGAAATAATATATGTACAGCTATTAATTTAGGAATATTATATTACTATTCTAACATAGGTAGATATAGCTTTTAATTTTCGACTATTATTATAGTAGATATGTTGTTCAAACAATCAATTTGATAGAACGATATTTCAAAATATAATAGGAGATAGATACAACAGATAAAATGCGAAAATAATTTTAAGCCCCACAATTTTTTTCTGAGCATTTTTAACGTGCATGCATATGACGCAAATAACATGTCTATTTTCGACAAATTCGGCAGGAAAATACACAGATTTCTACTTTTAATAACAGTAAATGTGTAACAAAAAATTCGCAACATGAAGCGAGTTGCACCTACATTTATGCACTATGTCACTTGTAAATCCGATATCAATTGGAGTGGAACGGACCAACTGCTTATTGTCGAGTCCAGGTCAACCGCACCTTCCGAGTAAAAATAGCTATTGGTCAATAATATTGATTCTATATCTACGATGAATGCGTACTATATTCTTGTGCGTTATTTTATATATTATCTTTACACTTGCGTCAAACTTAACAAATTGTAAACGAAAATCGTTATGACAATTATGCTATAAATTGGTGAAAACTGGATGAAAATCGGTGTAGAAGTTTTTGAGTTCATCACGAACAGACCAACGCGGCGTAAGACTTTTCTAATAAATAATAATAATTCTTATAACATGTAAAGCAAATAGATTCTGCAACACATCCTACTAAGAGAGGCCAGCAATGTTATTTTCGTGTTTCAGTACCATATACATTACGTACATAAAAACGATAGGAATAGATTAATTTATAAATGCGAAAGTTTATCTGTCTATCTGTCTGTTACGCTTTCGCAGACCTCTGAACTGAATTGATGGGTATTGGGCACGGACATAGCTGATAGCTGAGATCCGAAATCAAAGCTAACCTTAAAAAAATTCTCACACGCTATTTCAATAGATAGTTGTATCGATTTATATATTATGTATTAATGTAATTTAAATATTTTAAGAAATATTTTAAGTTACTATAGAATACATTATCGACTAAATTAATGAAGTACACAGGAACATACCTCATACATACGCCTGCACCGTTAAATAGATTTATCGCAGCAGCTTCTTTACGTGAAATTTGCATAAACCCAAGAAAAGTGCTATCGACCGGTTTATTAATTACTTGAGAAATGTTTCCAACACTTTACCGTCTCGAGGTAACTAACGATAGCGTCATTTACAATTATTGTTGTATTTCATGCACCGTTAGACAATTACACTGATATTCTATTACATAAGTACTTGGTACTTACTAAGGCATAAATAAATAATGTTAAACCATTATAAAAGCAATTTGAAACTAACAATTTCTCAGTTCTTACCCCGCGTTTGCTATTAATTCCCAAAGATAGTAATTACTCGATTAACCTAACTTCATTATCTTGAGATAATTCGCGAGATACGTATAAAATGGAGTAGCCGCTAATCGAACCGATCTCGAGTGACTTATTAAGGTTTATTAACATGGTATATTCGACTCTTTGACCCCTATATGGTAGTATCGTGGCGCAATAAATCTCTACAAAAAGTAACTTTATAGCTGGGATCACGCGAACTAACCCCGCCTGACCCTAATACCTATTTAGTTACTCTTACTTATTTATCCGAGATGAAATGATAATATGATAACCTTGCAACCTTACGCATCTATAAGGCATAAAATTTCTATGAGCTCGTGGCTAGTACGTAATTAGTTAGATTCATAGATAACTTCAACTATACGAAATACCGCATACGAAGGTAGGTATTAATTTACATTAATATCAAATCCGCAAGCTTTACATTATTCGCAACAAAACAAAACGAAACAGAACCAATTGTTAGCTTTACAAACGAGACAATTGTACACGTCGATAGTAAATTTTAAGGTAATTGATTTCGATATAAATTTTACATTTCATAAATGAATTATGCAAATTATCTATACCAGCTGTAAAATAAAACAATGCTTGATACAGCGCTAAAGTTATGCAAGGCGATCATGAATGAAAAGGTCGATCAAGATTGTTTCAAAAAACTTTGTTTTACGCCTTATGACGGAAAATAAATGACTATTTAAATCTGATACATATTACATTGCTTTTATCGTTACAGTAAAAGGACTTTTGTGTTCCGATTCTGTTGATATATTAAGCAATGTAAACTGTTTTAAGCGACCGAATCAGTCACATGGTGTTTCTCGGAATTAGGAACGGCTGGGCGAAGTGGACTAAATAAAAGTAAATGAGAATTATGTAAATTAGCCTGGGTCGAGCCCGCAATCAACTATGATGGATCTAAATACAAATTTTTATAGCCTTGGAAAACGAAAAAAGAACGTAACGTAATCTCTGTGATATTTTTAATTAAGTGGTATTTGATTGCTTGTCATTGACGATATATAGAGCATTTATTGGGCAACGTTAATCATCTCATATATTATACGATTACATTTTTGTTTCGAATGATGAAATAACTAATGAACTATTACATTGTGCTCTAAATAAATCAAATCGATTATAATCGGAATCGATTTAGTATTTGCGTAGAGTTGGGAACGTTGACACTAAGACAGTGATTGGAACATTATAATTGTCGTGACTTGTTCCTGGGTTAGGTTCTATATGAATAAAATATTTCAGTTTTGAAATACTTCAATTGTATTAGTTATATTAGACATTAATCTTAGGGTTTAGCGTAACTATTCCAAATACATACAAAAATTTTGTTTGTAATAGGACGTTTTACGTTTACGATCATTTTAATTATATTCTTTCCTATAAACAGTGATACAGTGAAAAATGGTATAAGATGTCTTTTTCATATTAGGGGAAAATAATCCATGTGAAAAGCAGTGAAATACAACTGCTCTATATTTCATGTAGAAGAGAAGATTGTTTTTATCTAGATCTTTAAAGAGGAATAAGCATTGAAAAGAGAAGGTGACTATAATATGTAGGCTAGAAAAACAATGTTATATTAATTAAGTTTATCATATTTGTTACAAACGACGTGTTAGTGTTACATTGTACACACAAACGTTAGTAGGGGAGGCCAAGAGGGGATTTTGGGATTTACTCGAGCGCGTCAGATTACTATAAGGGACGGTACCTTAGCTATTCATTAGTACCTCTAGTCAATATGAGCAGTTATGGTTGGTGGGTGCGCTCAGGGGCCCCGCTGGAAAATTTGAATAATCCATAATTCCCTAAGGTTGAGCTCGAATCGTCAGATTAGCGAAATGGGGACTTCTTATATTGTAATTAACCCCCCCATATATTAATCTGACGCGCTCGAATAATATTACTTTAATTTTTTACCCTTTCTTCATAGCGATTAAATCGCCACTTAAATCGTCAGATTAACGTATACTTTTTTTCAGTGACGTCCTGGAGCATGCAAAATATCAATATCTAACGCGCTTGAGTATTCCCAAGCCAATTTTTTTCTTTTTTAAATTAAAAAAAATCAAAAAACCCTTCCCCACCGCTAAAAGTGAAAACATTATAGGACCTTTTATTCTCGCTATGGTCTAATCTACCAATTCTAATAGGTTCCCGTGACGCTCGAGTAAATCCACATTTAGCATCCTGGGCTCCCCTACTACAACTCTGTCACGATTTTGATATGATCACATAATTGTCTTCAGCTCTGAGCTCAGTAACCTCTTGTGTCAAGCCACATTCATACAAGTGGCTCTCGTTTTGAAATTACCATAAATTAAGTACACTGTTGATTTATAACTGAGAAAACCTTTGCCACTTATATTGGTGACATAATGTGACAAAGGTTTTTTTCAAAGGTGACATCATTTGTTATTTTAACTTAAATTTATATTAGGTATACATTATAATAAATTGTTTGATTTAATTTAATTGTAAATCCAAGAGATTTTAAATTAATGTATCATTAATTTACTGTTTCAATATTTAAAATTAATTATTATACACACGTACTTTTCTTTATTTCATCGCATAGATAGGTACCGCTTTTTTACATGAAATACCACAGACCAATGTGGTATTTCGTGTAAAATAATGTTAATGTTACAATTTAACAATGTCCCCGGCATTACTGGTGCCTATGGGCGACGCAGTACACTTAACATCAGGTGACGCGTCTGCTCTGTTGCCTCCTCTTATATAAAAAAAAAAGACCAATTCGCTCAATTCATTATTTTCTAGTTACTTATAAATTCTTAAGTTTACCTCTTTACCTTGCATAAAATTTTCAATTAACAATTTAAGCACCATCCTCAAGCGAAAATTCGTGTTAAATTTGGAAGAGTTTTTACGAAATATCGTCATAGTATAAAGAGAGATACCGATGCGTAAGATACGTTAATAAATACATATAATCAATTAGAGATTTCTTTTGTTACGATTGTTAGCTTCAAGCAGACAGGCGATCATTTATAAATATGTATGCACATGAACCACTTTCGCTGGTCACGTCTTTAGGTACTACGTAACGTGTGGTATGTTCCCCTTGATTAGCTCAATTTATTGTACACGAGCGAATCGACCTAGTTCGGCTATTAATATGTAATACTTTGAGTTTTGTAACACATTTAGGACTTCATAATCCGGGTATGGCTTTAGTAGAGCCATTTAGAAATGTTTACATCGTGCCAAGATTTAACTGAAGTTTGTTACAGTAAATTTAAAAATTTAAAAATAAAACGAATCAGTAAATGATTTAAACACTTACGCTCTTCAAGGTATTGTGACTTCAATTCAAAAACTTATAAATTCTCGATAAAAGAAACAAAGAGTAGAGACAAATCAAATAAACGCCATCGTTTAAAAATTAGCTACGTCATTAAAACTTTTAACTCTAGTTTAATTCTAAAAGCAAAAAGAGAAGAAACTCTTCATTTCGCGCGAAAGGCTTTCCCGTTAATGAGACGGTATGAAACCGACGTGTCACGCGGATTTTCCACCGATTACAGTGAAAATGTGCCATGGATATTTTCATGCTAGATTTTAGGCAAGTTTTTTGTTGGTGTGCTTTTGGTATATTGTTGAGAGCAATGTAGGAATACTGTACTTATCTGTGTTTGTGTGCAACTTTTAAAATCTCTAATTTACTGATTTCAATAGAAATTTCCGAAGGTTCGTTTTGTTTTAAGTAGGTAGATAATAATTTGCTTGATGTTGTTTCTACATAGAGTATGTTTATGATCGAAACTTCTATTATAAGAATGTTGTCGAATGTAACATATAATGAAAATCAACATGAAATGAGTTATCTTTCTATGCTGTTATTTTTAATGTGGTTTATTACTGTTCAAGAAATCTATTCAAAAATTAAACAAATTTGCAGGTTGAAAAAAATAACTATTCATCATTTGATATTAAAATCATAAGAAAAATACAACAAGTACACATATTCTGATTCGCATAGTATTGTCTCATATAATATTATGATGGTAGTAAATTTTATATAATAAACAATAAGTGATCAAAAGCATAAGCCACATAGTTTCAAAATTGTTATTCTTATTACCAAGAAAAGCTGATCATCTCATAACGCAACTACAGTCTACGGTTCATTGTTTTATAAATAGGAACAATGCAAATCTTTGTTTTATTGTACTTACGTTTTTGTTTATCTAACGAATTATCTCATATAGCTGTAAATGTTAATGTAGTAATAAAGCTGAGCGTATAAGGCGTTGCCATTCGGTTGTGTAAACAGTTTGTTTAGTTGTTAATTATGCTTTTGTTAGAATTTTATAAAGCTTTTTAGGTTGTTTTAATTCGCCTGTATTCAAAGCAACCTTTTTGTTAGTAATGTTTGTCCAATGTTTACAAAATAATAATTATACTATAAAGAACTGTTATGTTTTTATTTTATTTAACACTTTTTATACATCAAAAAATTTAATGAAGTACATAGAAGAAAAGGAAAAAGCTTTGGAATCGATTATTATAGAAATAATTTTTCATAGATGTTTCATGTTACATTTCAAAAAAAAATTTTCAAATATGTTATATAAATGGTTTTGATAAAGGTTAAGTTTCTTATAAAATTAATTCATTATCTGAACGACGTTAAACGGCAATTAATGTCATGCAATAATGCTTGGCTTCAATTAGGTAGTTATAATCAATGGTTATAGTGCTCCAGTTACGTCAATTTGTTTTGGAGAATTCGAAGAAAAATATTGTTACACTTTTGTTGTGTATTGGTAATAAAAATAATATAATGGTTAGTACATGGAGCTTTTATACTTTTAAATGAGCATTTTGTTCCAATTTTCTCTTCTACAGCATTCAATGTAGTAAATTATCTTACACAATTCTCTCATGTATTCGAAATCAAAGCGTAAAAACGATTTGAAAATCCCGTGAAGAAAAAAAACAGTTTTGAACTTTTTACGCTCAGTACGTGATCCAATGTCTGGCATAACGGTTGATTTTTGGATTGAATAATCTGTAAAGAAAATAGAAACTAAAACATGCTTCATCACTCACAATAGACGTCTTATATGCTATTAACATTAATATAATTTAAATGTTGAAAAGCATATAAGATGAAGGTATTTTTAAATAGTTTAAAATATAGGTAGGTAGGTACTCGGGAATATAATTTAATACATGTATGTAGGTAACAGTAAAATATGTTCTTTTTTAGCAGATGAAAAAATACACAGGCGAGACTACTTTTTCGATTATAAATAATAGTAGTGATAGTATTTATTTGGCCAGATAAGTTTAGTTTGGTAGTGTAAATCACAATTAATAAATAAATTATATTTACCGTTAAAACAAGACACAAGTTTATTTCACTATACAATAATACAATAATGATTATATAACATGAAATAAAGATAAGCTATCGAATATCAATCGATAGCTATACATTATTGATGAAGTCTGTAAACTTTTAAAATCGATGACCTCTGCCCCTGCGAGTCATACGGTTGTTTGTATGTACTCGACTATCATGATATGACAATATTTTTATTTCTGAGCTTATTGCTAGTAGGTAGATAAATATGATAAATACAATACCTTTATTTTTTATCAAAAATTATTATTGATCGTTTAACAATTCTTTGTTATTCCAAACAGGATTGTTTCCAGAATAAATCAGATCACAGCTTTTTAAGTGTATTACTGTAAATTATTAGTTACTTGGAATTGTTATTGCGTAAAAAATCATGCACTTTTTGTTTGTTATGATATGCATGTTCTTATCTCGTGGATAAGAAATTAATTATAAAATCCTATTAAGTCTATAAAATGGTAATTCAATTATTGTAATAGTTCACAAAGAGTTATTAGTTCGTAGGCAACGCACTGTTTATTATGCTAGTAACTCTAGCATCGTGTTTTGTTCGTTTATGGAATATCTAAAACGAGTTTGTCGACCCACGCCTCTAAGGGTGTATTGTCTAGATTTCCGGTAAGCTTTGGAAGTATAAATAAAAAGAAAATGCCACCGGATGGTTGATCTATTATCGTTATGTATTCAAATCGGTATTGGATATCAGGATCATCAATTCATCACTTATACGATTTTAATAAGAGGAATTCTTTTGTTGGCTTATCGTTCAACACATTGGATGTGAATTCCGATGCAGTCGTAATAGAATTACGTGTGATGTGAGAATTGATAGCGGCTTGTAGGTGCGATATAAAAGCTGGCTAGAAACTTTGAACAACTAAATTTTATTATGATTAAATAATTCACTTCCATTCCACATCTGATTACGGATAACGTAAAGCCCCCTAGATGGTACGACCTACAATCTTTCATTAATCTACCAACGGTGTTGAGGACTTTAAATTTATATGTAAAGTTTGTTAATAAAATACGTCTAATACCAATACAATTAGATAAATAAAGTGAGTCCACTTTACAGTAAGCGGCTTAACCACTACAACATAAAGTAAACATACACGATACGCATGCAACATAAAATATGGTGTTCTGACAGAATACATTTAGGTTTAATGGGAGCGATCATGGATCGTTGTGTATTATAGTTAAGGAATGTGGTCTCTAGAGGTCACAGCGTCGGTAGCACGCGAGACATCTGACCCTAGACCAATGATTGGTCTGTACCTATCATGGGAATAGAACACGCAATCTGAATATTGAGGATACAGTTATGTTGTAACAATATTATGTAGAACTTGGATGGAGGAAATTGTGGCAAGTTCATGGCGATTATTGACCTTGGATGTGTTTTAGATTGGACTGAGTTATTGCTACATCTGCGAGTAATAAGATGAGGTAGAGCGCGTTCATTATAGCTTCATAATATTCACCTATAGAATGAACATCGGATATTATATTTCAAACTTAAGTATACTATTATGAATTTTTAATTGTCGTTATGTTTGTTTGTATGTGTGTGAGTGATTGGAAATAAATTATTGGGTAAAAAGTTTTTTGTAAAACGTCTCCGCTGAACTGCCGCGCGCTACAAATTGAAAAAATCCGTAGATTACATGACTTAAAAAAGCCACAGTAAATCACACTATCTCGAACAAATCGATAAATATTACATTTGTAAACATCGAACCCATTAAAATTCAATTCCAACCAGCGATAGTAATCTTCAGCACTTCATAAAAATACACCATTCCTTCTTACGATTTATATTCAGACGTTCAATAATGTTCTCTAATCTCCAATGTCATTATGTTCGTTAGACGACCAGTTTCGATAAGAATCTGACCCCTGACCCCATAATAATCGTGTCGATCGCTCATTATTTCGACGGAAGATTTTATTGTTGCCTTTGTATTTCGTTTTCATGGTCAAGAATGTCTGTATGGACGGCGCGCCATTACTAAATGCCGTAAAATTATATTACTATTGAACGTATTGAATACAAAAAGTTATTTTCGTCTACAAATATGTATAGAGGTGAATGTGCATCGTTTATGTGGCTTTGTAGTTAAGGTTTAGACAGAGTTATAATTATTGAAGTAGTATTTTAGTATTATCAAGTCTAAAATGAAGAAACCGTTATATAAAACATAATTGCCAGATCGTCTTATTTCAGTATTGACAAAGGCTGAAAAGGAATAATCGTGACTTTCAATAATTTCAGCATTATTGCAAAAAATATGAGGTTTCATTTTGTAAGTTTTTACTAAAGGTACCTACTTTCAAAATTGATTAAATTTATCATTTTCGTTTGCTTAAAAATGGCCTTAAAACGTTAAGCATTTGCTTCTTTAATATTAAAGCACAATATAAGCTTTCTCATACCGAAATCTCTTTTTGTTGATTTATGTTACGTGTTTAAAAAGACATAAAATAATAAACGTAATGGATTTACTGTCGCGAACGCAAATAGCGTATTACGTTTTTGTCACATAACACATTACACGCGTTCATAACGAGTTTTATGTTGAGTGAAACAATGTTGTTTGTAGTGAATTTGGTTAAAATTTATATTTTATGATTAGTACTACAGGAACCAATACATAACTGTAAAGTATATTATGTAAACTGCTTGAAAACATAATTTTATCATATCATTTTAAATGACAATTTGAGTAACTTATACATATTAAGTATGCAACTTTAGTTGTTCTAAAACATAATAATATGCATTTTATAGAGTCTATTGTTTCACTTCTTTATCACAACTAATAGAAACAAAGAGTAAATATCATCACATATGAACGTTGATAATCTTTACTATCAAAGCTATCAAAATATTATATATACATATAACATATGGCCAGTATAAATAGTTATTAGAAACCTCGTAAGCTTGTCGTTGTAAGGTGCAATCAAAATGCTCGGAACGGTCCAACGAAGCTGCCCCAGGCCACTTCCCACTAGAAATATTTGTTTTCAATTCAATGTAGATATTGATAAATATACTCTTTACATGATATATTGTTGCGTCTTTATGCAGACTATGAAGACAGCCATCTAACTATTACAAATGTCTTATGCAATTGTGTCTGCTATGATTTTCATAGCGAGTTTTATATTATGATTTTTGTTTGTTACAGTCTAAAGATTGCAATTGTGTCATCATTATGGAAATATAATCGCACGTGAAACTTAAATTATGCCTGCCAATATTGAGCGCAATGAATATAGCCGAAAAAGAGGGTGATAGAAAAGGAATAAAGGTTAAAGATATTGAGTGGAAATGTATATTTAATCATATAAAAATATCCAAGAATTAACAAAACTTTATCAAATACTGTATCTAAGACTGATTTAGCTGGAAAGTGAATGCAGCGACTCTGGAGACAGGCTATTTTAGAGGCTGGGATTAAAATAACCTGAATATATAACCTTTGGTATTTGTTTAGGTAAACGATATAGCGCCGTTCATTTAAACCTCGTATTACGTAAGTTCTGAAGTGATAATTTATTGCTCAGTTGAGTGTCGAAAGAGTCTGGTTGATGTGGGCGGCAGAGCGTCGCTCCCAGAGTGCATCGTCATCCTATCCCACATTCTTTTAGGGCTATACTATAAGTAATTATTATCTATGATTCTGTTATTGATTCCCTATTGTTAATCGTACAGTAAAAAGAGCAACATTAATTATCTTAATGGTATAATGTACTGTTTTGATTGTTTGACTAATAGTTCAATTGTTCTTTTAATGCATTTGGTAATCATTGTAATTTTAATTATAGCAGTATCGTTATAAAGAAAGTGAAAAGTGTTGGTATAATTATCTTCAATTATAGCTGCGACTGAACACAGCATATTATGTGAGGAATAATAAGAAATATATATGTATATATATATATATATATATATTTAAAATGATATATTTTGTATGGAACAGAGTGTATAATTTGATTAAATTACATTGTTAGTTACAATTTCGCAATAAGGAAGTTGCGGCGACGTGACTAGACGTCGATATTTTGATCGCCATCGCCGATATTGACCTTTTGACATCCGTCGTAAATTATATCATTTCAATTTAGCTTATATTGTTATCGCAGTCATGTTAAATTACATATAATATTTTACTATACTAATCGTTAAATCAGACATCTAAACGGTTAATATCCAATCAATATATCACAATTTTATCAGACTAAATCTATTTGTTGATGAATAGCATGCCCAAATTCCGTACCGTAACTAGCTCGTATTGTAAATTGGATCTCAAAAGATACAAACAGCACCTGCTAACAAGAAGATAACGGTAGAAAAAATTACAATACGAAAGTAAACCGCTCGTCTATTGTGATTACATTTGGCAAGTGGCCGGAGTCACGGTGTTCCGGCACGATCAGATAAGGGCACAAAAATATCGAGTAAAATATCGATTCGATGCTGAGATCTCGAGTCGTGATCGATAGAGAATCGAAGTGTCACGCGCGGGGTCGTCGACCTCGGGTCAGGGTCGGGGATTCTTGGCTATTGCATGCGCGAATATCATTTTCCCGACGGATATGTCGTTACGTGGAATATTGCATGTAACCGCTTCATTGTTATTCTCACTATGCTGACTTCGTGCATTTGCATGTCCAGGTGTTCGTTTTTTCTTAGTAGAATGTGCTCCGTAATGAGCATCTCTATTCGGAGTAAAACGATCATTGAAAGATGGCGAGTATTATTTACCTATGTAAGGTTCGTTTGCAAAATCTCTACATACATGTACGATGTTATGTCTGAATTGTTTTCATCATGCCAGAACTCTATGCAGTCTCTTATATTTTATAATATAAATGCATACACATTCATAGATTCGTAGTACGATACAAGTCCCATAGCGAACCTGCGTTAAGAACGATGGTATCTAGACTCGATTCGTTCCACGTCATGTGGCTTCGATACTTCGAAATAAACGCCAATTTCCTAGTCAATGGTATCGAATCACCATAAACCTATCTCGATGTTCAATGCCTGTATATGGAGCGATTCGAATAACGGACTACGACTCCCTTCGGAGTGACGTGTCGAGAATTTATGTTGACCTTTACAATTGTTATGGAATTTAGATTAAAGAATGCCCGGTCCTTTTATGTTGATCTGTTGCACGCCTCATAAGCGAAGCGTTGAGGTGGGTATAGTGCCACAAACTTATCTGACCCGGTGACAGTGTCATTGATGTCGCTTTCTTTTATATAAACAAAATATTCCGTATGAAAAGTCTGTGAAAATGTGACATTTCAAAATGGCGGCACGTAGTTCCAGTTTTCGCCACCGGGTCAGATAAGTTTGTGGCACTGTACTACTGTCACTTCGCGCAAAACATCTGATTTTTCAAACTTAAAATGTCTTTATGTATCATACATTGCACTTGTAAGATAATACATACACACACATATTAAGAAAAAACACTATTTTTAACGTTCATGATATTTTTGATGTCATTTTTGTTATTTAAACTAGTTAAAAAACAGTTTAAAAAAGTTCTGTCTTGGACGACCGTGTGTCTGTATGTGCGGATCCTTTTTCTTGTTAACACGATAGCGACCGAAATACTTTACTAATCGAGTCTTTTTTTTTCTCTTACGCTTGAGTATGCTCAGGAATAGAACCCTTTCATTTTTCAGGGTCTGATTCGATGTGGTTTAATTGTTAAGTATTAAATAAACAAAAATAATAATTAATAAATATTTATTAAAAAAAAATTATGAGGCGTGCACTTTTGGATTTTCCAAATTATTTATAGTTATTGTGAACGAGATTTGCAAGCAGCGGATGCTAAGCATAAATTACCGCGGGACTATTTTAGTTATTTACTAATAATTGCGGATAAATGTGATCCTCACTCTTTACTGGTTATTTAAACGACATTCAAATAAAGTGGTTCTGTTTCATGTAATAGCCTTCTTAAGTTAATTGAATTTCATTTTAATGTCTATCGAGAAGCTTTTAGTATAGAACTACTACAACTAAATTAAAACTACATTATACGACAAATTTTTAATACGAAACTAATGAAAAAGTGACAAAAAATCTAAACATGCTTTAAGTGATGAAAATTTGTGGACAATGACTATACCAAAACGATAATGTCAATATAAACAACTCCTAAGCCACGGGCGGAAAGCTGCTTATTGTGTAAGTCAATAAGACAACGAACTACGGAAGTGAACACGAGTGTCCTTCTCGTCTCTTTGGGAAAGCACGTATTCATCTGACGCACGAGCATTCTTAAAATCAATCAGAACCATTACACTTGTCCAGGATACAAGAATAATGGCGCACCGTGCAGTCGCAAGGAGTAAAGGTTAATCGAGTACCTTGTGAGGCTAACGGTCCGTGGTGTCGACACCGCAGGCGTGTGTTCATGAACACGTGAAATTAGTCAAATGATATGCTTTTCAAAAGGTCACATATTATGTAATTGGTCTTTTGATGGCAGTTTAGAAAAGCTGTTATTATACACATCACAAATTCTTTGGAAAAACTAGAGTTGTTACCGCGTATACAGTATTTAATTCATGATCGATTTCAAGATTTGTATATGTACGATCTTATTCTCACGAATTTTCTGTTTATTTAATTAGCTCCATTGAAACCCAAACAAAACTGATTTGTATATAAAATTACTCATATTGTTATTCACCATAATTAAAAATAATTGTTAAAACCAATAAATTAAAAACACCCAATTAAAACATCCTACGCAACTGTAACTTAGAGCGTCGACAGCTCATCTCGCTCTTATATTATTCTTTTAAACGCAGGCTATTCAATATCACGCGCCAAAGAAAAAAAAAATATGATTATAGACGTTTTAATGACGCCATAAATAACCATTGTGGCGTTGATTACACCAATACCATTCCAATACAAATTGAAGATGCACCCTTCTGACGGGCTGACAATGCCCGAGGGAGCAAGGATCAAACATTTTTTACCTGCTCCAAACTAACCAGTCTGAATAGACGCTTGATTTTATGATTTATAGGACCCTTTATTCGATCTCAGCTCCTCCATATTTTGTTTTGATTGAGATTCCTTTCAAGGTAGGGAAGATTGATTGTTCTATGTTGTGGGAGTTTTGGTTACCGATCATATTTCTATCTTATTTTTATTTAGTTAAGTGCTACGCCCACGTCTCATAAAGGGCTTTTAAAATTATCTATCTTTTGACACTTTAGAGCGTGATAAGTTGCTCGATAATTTTAGGAATTTTCTTTTTTAATCAATACTTTAATGAATTAAGAAACGAGGAACTAAAATGCGGTTGATACAGAATAATATAATAATAGTAGTACCACAACAACAATTATTTACACTAATAAATCAACAAATGCGACATTTTTTCACGGCTATAACACGTTGTATTAAAATAATTTATTTGATTGAAGACACTTGCCAACAGTTGATCCGCATCAAAACTTCGAAGAGATATAATCAAATTTGAAAAACATGAGATACGTTAGTTCCCAGCGCGATTTCTTGTAATTCCCGTTTCAACGCGAGGCCTCCAAGGGCCAATTGTACCGAGGAGATTATTCCTTCGAGCCTTTCCGAATACCCGTATCTTCAATAGATCAACAAATCTATGAGCTGTGGTTTCAAATACTTTAGCGCAATTATGCAAGTTGTATAATATTATAAATGATTTCACTTGTTAACGACAAATTGATTTTAGTGATAATTGATTTCATTTTTTGTAAGTAAAACATGTGAAAAAATTAATATTTTATAACGAAATTAAAAAAATAGTTTTGGATTTGAATAGGCTTAACCAAATTATTCTGTGGATTTCACGTTTGCACGTTTTTTTAATAATGTTGAAAGTCTGATATGAGATAGTTCTGAATTTTCTACGAATAAAAAGTTTTATTCTGTATAACTTAAAGTTTGCGTGAACAACAATGATATAAAATTGTTCTGATCCCGATTACAAATATTTCACAAAGTGGATTTACAGGGAATGAAATTAGAGACGAAGCCGTTGATGTAAAGCTGTGAAACTAAAGGGATGAAGTTCTTGTTAGTCACGACATTACCACGTCTCTCATTAGTCAGCTCGTAAAAGAGACCATTCCAACGCTCACTAATGTCTTCTGCTACAGTTTTATGACTATTGACTCGCTGACGTAGAATCGTAACGGGACTGTAATAAATAAATAACCACTATGCGCGTCTGATTACGTGTTCCATCTGGCACTTTTCATCAAATGTAGTGCGAATGTAATTGAATTTTGTATCATGTCATTTATACGCATGCTGCTCAGAATAAATTGCTTGTTACGGGCCAAGTGTGAAGTGGTCGTGTGTATTTACCGTTTTCCAATGGTCTTCACTTTTCAAGAGATTTATTAACGTACACTCAAGAGCACAATAAATGTTCTGCGTCGTGAGCGAGCAACGACAATACTTCTTCCTTGAACGTGTTACATTATAGACAAACAGAGAATAAATTCAGTTTTCGCGCGACAATTTGTAACAGCGATAAAATGTTTCTATTGTTTCGAATTAATCCATACCCGTAAATGTTTAAGGAATAAATCGTTATTGGACACTACTCTAGTTGTTAATGTTTGGATTTCAATAGAAACCTTGTGCTTATGAATGGCAGATATTTGTTTGATAAGCGTTTTGAAACTATTTGAAATTATGTATACTGATACCAAATACATACAATTATTGCATAAAACAAACATTGTTATTGTGTAAGCTTTTAAGAGCTTTTAATCGAATAAAATAAGTGCATTTGAAAACAAAAATTGTTGTTATTTTTGAATTCGCTCATAAAATATGTTACCACCTAAACGCCTCTACCCCACTCGGGCTAGCTTTCTATTGTAAGAATTCAAATTGTTGCCGTTAATATCTTGATCCAAGCGGAGACAAATCTAACCCAAAATGATAATAATCCTTAACGTTGTTTTTCAGTGTTCAGTGGTGTTTCTAACAATACTTTCTTTTATAAAGATTCTCCTAATAGATTTAAAATACATCGCAAATAATAGCCAGCTCTATGCATTTACGTGCTAGCCAGCTCTATGCATGTACGTCAAGTAATATGGTTTCTATGAACGATACTCCTAAGCTTTCAGATGCTTACGATAGATATCTAGATGTAAGTGCCGACAATGCATGTGCGTGTCGCCTAATCACAAACTGTACTGTTACTAAGCCTGCGGGGTAACGAGATCGACGCGTTTTATGTCGTGATATGCGTAAATTGCTGACCGTACAATGTACATGCACATGAACATTACATGATTAAATGCTATATGAAGCTGTAAGCATGTATATCAAACTATACTATATGCAGCATTTCCTTGTGTTTGATTTAAGGCTAGTTATACAGTTATTATTAAAGACTTAATAACGGATTTTAAACGCGATATATTCATTATATTTTATGAGCAGGCTATTACAGGCAGACTGCCTGTGACCACGCTCGCTGTAAAGTGTTACGGGATTAATAATATAATGGACAAATTGCATTTAAAATACCTCTAAAAG
Organism: Colias eurytheme; assembly: GCF_061535395.1. Classification (NCBI taxonomy): domain Eukaryota; kingdom Metazoa; phylum Arthropoda; class Insecta; order Lepidoptera; family Pieridae; genus Colias; species Colias eurytheme. Next base: position 8,069,206 of record NC_142983.1, read on the forward strand.
TTATTTAATTTATTTTACATTGTGTGATTTATCATTTTTTTTGCAGGTTTTATCCTTATGATTGGCTATTTTCAGAAATCTTTGAATTCCGTCTTCATTATTTTCAAAGTATGTTTCCTTTGAGTAATTTTTTCTACCTTTATAGTTTGTTGGCATATTGAGCAATAAGCAATATTGAGCATATAATATAGCACTATAAATAATTTTGGATACTAATATGAACGAATTTTCAAGTACCTACGCACCGCATGATACGAAAGGTTTTACCGCAAACGTAGTCGCGGGCACCAGCTGGTATCGAATAAAGTGAGTCATTGAATCGCTTCACGAGACATCTACGTAATTGATTGAATACTTAATCCTATAAGCTGTATCGAGACCCGGTTATCAAACGAAAATGACTGGCGTTAAAATTATTTACACTAAATTCGAAGGGTACCTATTTCCCAAATAGCAATAAGGTAGAATTAGCAGACAGTTAATTAGAATCTGGCACATAGCCTTGCATAGATTTCGTAATGTTCCAACCAACTGTTCCTATGATTTATCGAGCAACAGACAACCATCGAACTGTGTATTGACAAATTATGCTTCTAGCATTTACTTTTATCTGCTTACACGTAAGAATAGGCTTTATTTCGATACGCTACGGCTTGACCGATTTTATAGGAACTGCATTGTTACGTTAAATATGATTTATGTGCTTCAGTAGTTTGAATAAGCTGGGATTTGTTGTAAATGCGGACTCTGGGAATGAGATGAGCGATATGCGATCAGGATAATATGAAAAATAAGCCATGTCCAATACTACCAATGCTACTTCTTACAATTTGTATAGGGATTGTGTTATTTGACTTATATAAATTTGATTTGATAGTTGATTTGCAAAAGTATAATATATTATTCACAGGATTATAGTACAAAAATTAGGCGAAATTTAAGCAAGATTTCGCATAATTTTTAGAACTACATACAGAGACTTTTGAAAATAATGGGTGATTTAAAATGAATAATTTCATTTTCTATTGATATCGAAGAATATAACTTCCTGGCAAATATATTATTGCAGTTTCAGGACCAGGAGTGATTCACTCATAGACAATCTTTTGAGAATTTTAAGTAAAGTAAATTCTTATTTATCATTATGTGTCACATTATTAGCTTAAACGAGGAAATGGTTTTAGGCATGTGTTGCACAATTAAATAGCCATAGAAATCAACCATCAGCAAAGTAATGATACTTTCATCTCCTATTAGGAATAGTAATAAATTCTTCATCCCGCACAATCACATTCAACAATACACTGTTACGACAAACAGCGTATATTACTAGCACAAAGGCTGTACAAAGCTGGGTGCAGAAATAAACACTTATAAATCTCCTGGTGGTTTATTTAAGCGCTGCCCTCACAGAGTGCAGTTGAAGTTTGAATTATTTTAATCCTGCGTACTGAGACTATTGTAGCAAGCCTCTATAGGGCCTCGGTAAATCAGCTTATGCGACGGATGGTACGCTCGCTTATCAGTCCGCTCTTTGTGTTATGCGAATCTGTCACTGTTTCTCTTATTTTCACACGCTCCAGTACTATAACCGAATTCAGAAACGGTTTTTCAACCTGAGGCTTATGCCTCCCTGGTACAATTTTTCAAAGAAATTTTACTGATTCTGCTCTATCAATGAAATTCACCTTTAAGCTTTTTTGAATAGGAATCCTTAACATTATTCCGTTAGGTAGCGTTTAAAATTTATTTGAATAAAAGCTTCTATACTCTTTTATCTCTGCCACATAAAATGAAAAGGCCAAGAAAATAAAATAACACATCAGAAAATTGAACGCTTAGATAAACCTAACAAGACAATGATTTAGGTATATTTTAATACAATAGGCAATATCAACCTACGAGCTGAACTTTCTTGTTTCGCCACCGTATTGTACCGTGTATGAAAGGAAGTGAGAATTTAATTATAGTATACAAACTTGAAGTCTTATTAGTAGCTTATGCATCAGAGGTTAAAAAGCTAACCCTGTTCTTTAGGTGGGAAGACTACTACAAAAGATAATTGTGTATTGATTAAACCAATCTCGTTCCTTAAGTCAAAGGTGAAACCTTTTATGTTAGAATCCGTTTAACACCGATAAGTGGATCGGGTTTTCTAAAGAACTGTTAATATCATGTGCTAAATACACTCGAAAGAGATTACGCTTAATTTTTTGCGGCTTCAGCAATTTGTTTGACTACTATCTAATCTTTTAGGGATCGTTAATCGAATGAATGGGCCATACGCTGTTCCAAAAATAGCCTTTCAACTTTCAATTAACATTTGATATGGACAAAACGTAAAATTTCTTATTTTTGAGATTATAATATATTAGGTACTATAATATTGTATTACTAAAATAAGAAATAATCTTAAAAAATACCTGTATAGCAATCTTTTCCATATGCTATTTAAGTAGATATACTAAGTAAGAACCTTTTTCTAAGAATGAGATATAAAAATATTTAAAATACATTTTTTTAAGAAGAAGCGTTAAGTCTTTCGGATAATAATGCATAACCTAATCTTCCTCAAGACCTACAAAAGAGACTAACAATTACGGTCAAGTGTGGCCAGCACTTAAGGAGCTTAAACACGACCTCTTTAAAGCCGATAAATGGCCGACTTTAAAGGGTAAAATTGCACTTGTTGATTTTGCATTCATACATTTATTATTTTCAGAGACAATCACGCAATTTATTCATTATGTAATTTCCCATACGCGGACTTATCGGATCATAATATATAATACGGAACGAGGAATGTGTGTAAAACCAAAAAATAGGTATTTATAAGCAATTTTTCCATCTAAACAAACGGCATTAACAGTATTGAAGTCAACAAATCAAAGAAAAAATAATTATTTTGGAAAATAACCTAATGGTATATTACTGAAAAGTTGTCTCTAAAATGTCGTGAGAAATGTTCATATCCAATTAATGTATCAATTTGCAACCCACAGCGTTCCAGAATACAACCGGATTTTGTATGGAATCTATCACGAACTTCGTCTCCATCATTACCCAAGCGTGTTACGTCACATCGACCGCTGACCGATTTACGTTGAACTAATCATTTAAACAGTGGGCACTATTGTTCAGTGTTACGTAACTATCATGTTACTAGCTCCGAACTTTGGCCATTAATTCTGCTTTATAGCGATACAGACCCTTTGTTGTATCATGAGAATTTTCGGGAATCTAATTGAGTATAATATGTAATATACACATTACACATCTTATCTAGGCTGATGTTCTCTCCGTTATGCAAGTTCGTTTCCTAGCTGTACTAAGCTATACAAATTATGACTCAAACAGACCAACACATATTATTATTATACACACACCTATGTTTTAATAAGCAATATTAGTTAACACTTTTATTACGATTAAAAATTAAAATATCTATTAACTATCTGCGAATTATGATGTTTAATCAAATAATTTGTTTAATCTATAAACCAATGTATAAACAGCATTACAATTTACAGCTAATAAGGAAATGCATATAATTTGTAAGAAATTACTTATATTACATAGGTTCTTCTAAAATGGCGTTATGAAATCTAACAAAATTTATAAATCGTAAGAAAACATGCACTTCGAGATCGGTAAAATCCAATACCATAAGTTTGTTAAAGGCAAACCACTTCGAAGTTACTTAGTAAGTAAATAAATCGAATCTAATGCGTACTTAATTCTTTATTACTGTATTTTAATATACCCTTGACCTATAGACCTTTAAATTAATGCATCTGCTGTTACACATCGTTATAATAATACTTAGTGTGGCAAATTGAAAATCTTTTTCCATTAAGTATGGGGAAATAACGCAATCATTGATTTGATAGAATTATATCCGTCGTTGAGAAAATTAATATAAACTTTTTTAGAAAGGCAAGACAATCATATTATTATGCACTCCGTTATATTATTAAAAAAATACAATGAATATCTAGAGTTGCCGTATTCATACATATAAAATGTTGCTACTGTTTTAAAATATTATACTACAATTTATTCTATGAGCATATGCTTTACTGTATGATCTCTTTTTTATATTATTCAAAGCGTTCTATTTTCTATGACAAAAAATCCCACAAATAATTCGCGTCACGTAAAAATATCATAAGGTATTATACATTCAGGTTAAAAACTAAAGCAAGTAGTTTACATAATATTGCTATTTGAGCACGTGACCTCATGCGTGTGGGAACTTTGATTTCTGTCAAATTAAGGACACGGCTGACCGCTCAGTATATGTTTTTACGGAGATGGAATCCTCTAGTTTTTATTTTATTCCTATATGTAATACAAAAAGTTGAAAATAATTTATACATTAATTAAAAACGTAGGTTAGGCAGGATTTAAAAGACTATAATATACATAGTTTTCAATTGTATTCAGTAAACCAAAATTTCAGATCTGCTAGACTTAAGAAGATCTGATTAGATTTTAATGCATAAATACTAAGTAATATCAGAGTATATTTTTTAAATTGAACATATCTAATAAAATGCTGTTAAATTAAATTGGACGTCATTTGTGACCTATCCCACAGTGTCAGTATGCTAATGAAGAGGATCTAGGAAGTAGCCAAGGTTGATCGAAATGCAACGCTCGTACGAGGTACAATCAACAAGAAATTACTAACATTGTTAGGATTTTTTATTTTACCGTTTTCTGATTGTAATTATTTATAATGTATGTTATAAGGTTTTATTATAATGATGATATTATTAACATAGTGAAATGGTATATTCGAGTGGTAAATTTTGTTTTTGTGTAGAAATTCGTAGGTGGTCGATAGAAGTGTTTAAACCTTACCTTCAATGCACCGTAATATCTTACTTATACTACGGTTATACCGTGCCCAGATATTTTACTATTAAATTAAAAATGCAATATTGCATTTTTCCTTGATTGTAGGTATATCATGTCCATACTATTCCATCGATATTCCATCTCAAATGAATGCATAACATTTTTTACTCAATTAGATGTTGTTTCTTTCATACAATGGGGATTTTTAATAGATGCACTATAGAACTGCATACATAATGAAACAAAAAATTATGATAACAATAACTTGCGCATAAAAATAAGGTAGTCATTAAATATGCTGATTAAATGCAATGCAATTACCATGACCATTATTATTGTGAGATATTTTATCATATCACCATGTTAATAATGATGAAAAAAAAATTAAGTCCCGTTGGCCGCTGCGTATTTTTATCATGCGAGAAAAATAATATTGAAAGCTTTTAAAGGCGATCTTTTTGTACTAATACATAACACGCATAACATAGGGTATCTTTCATATTATATTATCATACCTATTTCTTTTTTCAAAAGTCCAACAACACAATTCAACTTTTTTAAACTATTGTTTGTAATGATAACACGCTGTCTAAAACTTTCTCTATTAAAAGTATCTAACTATTTGCATCAATATTATGAACTTAATTACTCTTCATAACAAATTCAAGGAGGAAATATTCTAGTCTATGGTAACTAAGAACAACTGTTGAACATAAATCATTATTTATACGCCAAGGATTTCAAATCCGTATATTTAATTAAACTTAAAATGGATTTAATTTAGCAGTTAACCTTTATTTAGTGCAATTAGTGAGTCTGACAAATGTTTATCGAATTCCTGAATTTTATTCGCTAAAAGTCGCAGAAATAAATGACTTGTCATTGGCAAACGATTTTAAATGACCTGTAGTAATTTGAAAACCACAATTTATTCAAAAATAACCGTGTTTAATACCTACCGCAATAATAATTAATGACTTCTTTATCTAGTGAAAAAAAAACAATTTTGGAACTTTAATACAATTTTCACATTACAAAAAGGTTACAATAAATTGTCCAGCGACTCGTTGCTGACCGTACAAAGCAACATCGATAAAGCAAACTAAAACAAATGGAACAAATGCACACGAACATAACTTATGAACAATTTATGAATTCAACCTTCACAGTACATTGTCCTGACTAGCGGATACATGGGAACTATCCACTATATTTTTCTGAACCAAGATATTAGATCTACAGATCCGAATCTATTCGTGTAGAATCGTGACTGGCGATTTGTGTAAAATTGATAAAGTAACGGCATCTTCTCCTTTATAGGTTGTAGAAATAAGAATAGGTACTAGTAACATGCTTTGTGTGTCGGAGTGCAGAAAATTGATATTGGTGTCAAATGATAGCAATGTTGGTGTTTGTTTATATAAATTCGTACATTTGTTTAAAGACAATCCCAACATTTCCTTGTGTTTACCATTATTTGAATTTGATATGAATGGAAAGGGTAGAGTAGCTGTTAAGAGGCTGTTACTAATTACTTTATGCAACTACTCTATTATAAATTTAACTAAAAATACAAGTTGTTCGATAAGCATATATTTTAATAAAAAACAAATACAAAAAATAATTGACTTTCGATTAAACACGAAATATACCCACTCTTCAAACACTTATCTCATCACCTGTAACAGCCCGCTAAACGAAAAATACATCAATAATTTATATCTACGCTTTAAAAATTAATAGGTACACATAAATATGTCCGCAGTATTGTAAGCATGTTCGACATTATTGGTGGTTTGTGGATTTAACGAGCACATATATGGGGAAATTTATGGTAACTTGTGGCAACAGTTATCATTCGTTGAGCGTACTTCGTTGTTGGAGTTCTGCTTCGTATCTGGCCATCTCGCCGCACATTGTTAGCTCCGTGGACAGAATAACAAGTCTATCTCAGTTATTAGTAAATATGAACCGGCCTTGTTTATCGTCGTGCTATCCGAACGCACGATCGTGTTCAATCATAAACTTGTAAAATGATATTTATGTGCGCATAACTGTTATTTAAATCAGCAACGGTAATGCATTTCCTTTATTACTAGTACAAATAAACAGTGATATACATTTAGAATGTATTTGGACTACAAATTGCTTGTTAGTGCATCTCGGTGCGAAATGGTGTTGCCGATTTTACAGCCGTGTTTTATATCGTCACTTTTGACTCAAAAAGCAAAATTCACGCGGCTATTCAAAGCAAAACCACAGAAATATCCACAGTGGAATATTTTAAAATGCAGTAGCAGTATTATTCGTTGTAAAAGCTCGTGCGGAGTAGGTTTATTTTTTACTTTTTACTCAAACAGTCTCCGACTTACTAATCTATCGAATATTTCTAAACATTCAACACTAGCGGTCCACCCCGGCTTCGCCCGTGGTACATATTTCAAAATAAAAGGTAGCATATGTTCTTTCTCAGAGTATAAAGATTGTCTGTGCCAAATTTCATCAAAATCGGTCGAGTAGTTTATGCGTGAAAACCATACATACATACATACATAATTACAAACCTTTCCTCTTTATAATATTAGTATAGATTAAACGTAAAAAGTATGTGTGCCATTGTAGGTACTCATATCAACTTAACCTTTAAATAATTTAATTAGCAACAACAATCATAGACCATTGAGTTAAAAGCCATTAATAACACGACTCGACAAAAAAATTTTCGTTCTTTGTCCTAAAGTTTATACTATTATTTTCCAGTTAGTTATGCACAAAAACGAAAAGAAAATACCTTTTTTCGGTATAAAGTTTGCTTTTGTGATAGTTATAATAATAATACTAATTTTTCAATTTTTTCATAAATTTTAATTGATTTTAATATTTTTAAAAAGACCGCGCGGTGAGAGTGGTATATTAACGTTTACACTGTGCCGCTAGATGGCACCCGAGTGATAAACAACCATCAGGTATTATTTACAAGCCCAGAATAACTTAAAATGTCGTCACGAAAGTGCAAATACGATGCTGATGCATTTTGTTTTATATGTGGTCAATTTATTAAAGTTCGAGACGTGAAATATGAACTAAAGACATCTCACGTTCTCTGTGAAGCCTATGAAGCATATTTTGACTGTCCTGTACGGAATCAAGATAAGCCATGGGCTCCACATGTTGCTTGTAGATATTGTAAAAGGTGTTTGGAAGGAAAGGCAAATTCCAATTACAAATTTTAAGGCCATGGGCTGCAGGATGTCATTAAAAGTACATATGCTGCATGCTCATTTGGATAAATTTAAAAACAATATGGGAGCCTATTCCGAAGAGCAAAGAGAACGTTTCCATCAGGACATCATGAATTTTGAACAACGCTATCAAGGCCAATACAATGAAAACATGATGGGCGACTATATTTGGGGTTTATAGAGAGAAAGTAGCTATGAATATAAAAGAAAAAGTAAAAGTGTGCACTTTTAAGTTATTTTCCACTTCTCTGTAAGCTAATTTGATAGTAAAACTTAATAAAAATAATAAACATTTTTATTTCAATAGTTTTATTTTCAATAAAAAATTAAAATCCGAGATTTTTAAAAATTTCCTTCAATCAGTCTTCTAAACACAAAAGCAAAGTTTTTCATGCCATATATTTTTTTTCCGTCTAATTACGACCTAAACTACGAAATTTAATGCTTTGCAATCAAAGTCAAATTTCATGGTGACCCGTTGTAATCTAAAAAAACATGTTCAGCTTCGCTTGCATGTCACGGTTCCAAAGCTTGCGTGTTGTTGAAAATGCGAATTTAAATATTTCACATGACACGAGGTTGAGATTATCTTTTTGAGTAGGTGTTAAGTATACTTGTTTTTGGTATTGGGTGATGAAACTGTTTCCATACATGGTGTATCTACTTATTTAGAAAGAACAGACAGATTACGTTTACAGATAAATTGGCGCTTAAAAATATAGAACACCCGGATGTTTACAGAAGACCTTGACAAGGTCTTTTGAATAATTGACAAACCATTGTGATGAATTTTGGAATTAGAATCCCGTAAGACAATTTTGTTATGAACAAATATGATATCTAATAAGTTATAAAGTTAATTATTAACTTAGGTACTTTACTTACCCAAGAACTAACAAAATAAACAATAAAAAGTGAACAATCACATTATGTTTATTGGTACTATTTTACTAAAACGGTGGAACATAAATACATATTTACATATCAAAATTATTAGACTAAGCTATTTCTAAACCAATACAGAAATAATATGTATAATGTTTTCCTTAGATACGCTCGTATGAATTGATTTAAGCACGCCACAAAAACTGGTCGCGAGATTAATTTTTATTCACTTTAACCTACTTTTATTCCACTTGACGCCACACGGAATAGCTTTATGTCAATTATACAAATAATACGTGATAAGCACATACTTCCATGTCTGTTATGTATATAAGGTAAATTAATAACTGCAATAAGAAAACATGATATTCAATTGGCTGGAATATATTTTTATATCAAAACGGTTTATTTACGTAGTTTCCTTACTTTAAATATTGATTAATCTTAATAAAATACTCATCATAAAGTTGGCAAACGGTAGACACGACTTTAATTGTATAAACAAATGAAAATCGTAACTGCTTATTGTTTATTGGTACAATAGTTATATCAGTATTGTAGCGATCTCCATAACAAAACAAAGGAAAACATTATAAAATACCAATTATTCAAATCATAAGTAAACATTAATAGAACATAAATAATCTCAGGCAAAGAATCTTGTTTAGTTAGTTTAATAACCACTGAGAAAGCTTTGTATGCGTATAAATAGTGTTCGCTGTAGAGTCGATGAAATGTTTAATTAATCATTGTATTGTGCCTCAAAATATTACCGTATTCTACACCAATATCACCAGTTTCTCCGGCCAATGGGTCAAATTAACGCAACTATCAAGAATGATTTCACGCCTGAATGTTTGCGTTTAATTTTGCAATGGTTTAAGGCGTGTTGATTTACAATGCTTTATGATAATGAGGACCCCGAAATAAAGGTTAAATTATAATACTAGTGAGATGACATTCGAATTACAACCAACAATTATAATGTCTGTCTTACCTATTGTCTCGGTTGCAGTGGTCGATGCTTTCGCCTCTGTTCGACCCAAGCTTTGAATGGAAATGATTTGATGCTCAACTTCTGTATACGGAATCTATGCATTTTATTTTATAGTTACCTATTATTTTTCTTTTTAAATCTAAAATCGAATTAAAGAAGAATTAATAAGAAGATACCTGTTAATATCTTAAAAATCGAGCTGTGCATATCAACCCAGGTCATATAAATGCAATATATGAATTACTAGCGACCCGCCCCGGCTTCGCACGGGTGCAATGCTGATACTAAATACACTACAGAAAAATTGTGAACGTTGTATAGGTATAAAAATATAGCGGCCCGCTCCGGTGAGTCCGGCATCGCACGGGTATAAAATACATAGCCGGGCGGCCGCAAACGCTACGTCCCGCAATTTTTAAATCTGTAATATCTTCGAAAATATTCACTTAAATCATACGGTGTAAAGGGCCATATAGATCTATATTACATGAACAATGTATCCATGGTATTTAATTGGTTAAGGATTAATGCTGTATTGGTTAAAATCGCTTCGAAAATTAGCCATTATTTGTCGTAAAAAGTAAATGACAAAAAAAAGTTATTGTGGGTTATCCATAAGAGATAGACATATACCATCGCGGACTTTTCTGTAGACCTTTTCAATGTGTATAATACTTAGTACATTATTTTGATAAAACTCGTAGGGTTCAGCCTGCGTTTGCAATGTAAGCGGAATAAATGTAATTTTTTACGACATCACATTAGAAACCTCAAAAATAACAGTACTTCTCCACTACTTAATGGATCTTATTATACATATAAACCTTCCTCTTGAATCACTCTATCTATTAAAAAAAACCGCATCAAAATCCGTTGCGTAGTTTCAAAGATTTAAGCGTACAAAGGGACATAGGGACATAGGGACAGGGAAAGCGACTTTGTTTTATACTATGTAGTGATTTCGAAACGATAAAAATGTGTAAGTAATAAATCTCATTTCTCATAAAATATAATTCCAAACCTAGAACAGCTGCTTCACGTGCAATGAAGCTACTGTATAGGTAGTTGCAAAGTATTACGTATACACAAGTTTGCCCTAATTAATCGAGCCTGCAATAGTTATATCTTATATCCGTTAAACATAATTCATTATAGGAACAAGTTTGCGTTTAATTTACTATTATGTTGGTCGATTAGCTTTCTATAACAGCCAACAGGTCCTAGCAGAACACGTGGCATTAACTAATTCTAAGAATACAGGGATTAATATGTTTAATATATTCTTCTTGGAACCTGTAGCAATTACGTTTTTATTTTGTTTTTACAACTCACTCATTTGCGGCCTTGCGACGGTCTTCGTGGAATGCTTACCTGAAATGATAGACGAGTTATAATTGTATTTAATACTAAAGAAAGACTTGCTTTTAAACAGTTAGCATTGTAAAACAGCTTTAATAAGCATAATCAAATTTATAGTACACTTGTTCAACCCCTGGGTTAGCTCAGGATTCTAGGTTAAAAATAGTCACGATAATATTATATATCCACATAGATTTGCATATATGAATATTAAAACTAGCCAAATCTTTTTTTATGAAAGGGCATCTAGCTCTCCCTATTGCCGTAAACTTCGCAACACACATTATAAAACAAAAGTAAAAGAGAAGGAAGTTTAGTATAAGTGTCTTCATTGGCTCACGTATTTGCGTGCTTAAAGACCTGAAATCACGATATTTTTTAAGCTAAATCTACACGTAAATTGTTTAAAAATAACTATATGAACAGCTGCATATCAATTATTATAATGCTCATTTACCATACGTATTGTTGTACAAAGCGTAGGTAAAATACAAGGTACAAAAACACATCGTGAACTTTGAATCGCTTCAGGGGTGCATGTCCGACTGTGTAAATATTATGACAACATAACATGCGTTCCCTTGAGTTGACACTTTAATTAACAAGACAACAATGAAGCAATTAATAATTCAGAAATAAATCCCGGTTCGAGTGCAAGTTACAGTTTTCCGAATGCAGATGAATATTACTATCTTGTATAAACCGGAGAAACGTTTGACAAATGAAAGGCGGGTCACAGAGCATTGTGTGAGATGATTACTGTACCAATTGGATTTGCAATCGGCTGTTGGACGCTTAATCTCTGATCTTATGTAATTCACCTCTAGTTATTGATTTGATGAACTGTTCTAGATATTATTGTATGGGAGGACAGTATGTGTAATGTACGCGTGGCCTACTAGTATGTAGCTTGCTATCTATTTGAATGTAGATCTAATGACTGCGATTGTTTAAAATTTAAATTATGTAACGACTTATAAGTACCTTAAACAAATACATCATAAAGTACAGACTCATAACTTCTAGTTACTGCTAGCCGCAATTTTTTATAGCGTACTCTAGTACCCAATAATTCATCGACCTTGCGAAACAATTCAAATTACGTTCACCATTAATAAAGCTTTTCCATTGGACTAGTTTTGAGAGATATATCAACAGGCGAAGGTTCAACCGAAATAAATTATCTAGAATTACTTTTATCTGTTATTGTTTATTCGAGACCATAAAATATTATGCCATTGTATCGAAACAATCAAATGGTTCGTATAGACAATGAATTTGACTTCCAACTTATATAATTGGGTAACGATTTGTTGATACAAATGATATAGCTTTACTGACACATTGTGTAACGTAGGTGTTGTAACAATGTTGGGATCAATTCTGTCATTTGTCATGATAGAATTGGTTGCTGATGTATAATTGGTTATATTTAAATATTGGACTGAGAGTAGGTAATCAGAATTTAAGCGGTTAATACCATAAGCACATTACATAATTGAGTTACGATAATAAGTTTTATTTTCTCAAAACATTACTTTTTAAATAATCAGTTTAAGGAAATAAACGTAAGCTATACACACAAAGGTTAATTTACTCATTAATACCTCAGTTAAAAGCTCTTAGAACCCAGATTACTAGGTGCCAAGTACAAATCAAATGACACAATACAAATCATTTCAAAATGAATTATAGGATTTTCATTGTCAATGAGACAATGCAGAAATCCATAGATTGTAATCAGAAGTAGTGAATTGAAAACAAGTCAATGCATTCGAAATTATTTATCACTCGTAGTAAACATTTGTATTCAATCTCGGATCACGATAAATCTTTATCCGCTTCCTATTATATTATTCATTGGGTCACTGACACTTATATATCTTAACTAGAATGTACCCATGGTTTCTCCTGCATTTTGTGCACTATAAAAATCAAATCGGCGGAAACAATTCGTGTATCAGAGGCCTTTTTTCTTATAGTTTATTCAATTTCATGTTTAGATCAGTTCTGTTAAATTTGCGAGATTGTAAGATTATGAAAAAAAAAGTATTAACACAAAATCGTATCTACATTTTCTCTGACATACTTATATTTAAGCTTGATAACCATGCGAATTCACGAAAGTTATAATATGGGAATAATTTTGTTGTCATATAATAACGAAATCACATTCCTCGAACATTAATAGAATTTGTACTTCGAAATACGATTTTCCAAATTACCGAATGGCGGCGTATTAAATCCATTATGGCTTCGAGCTAAAAGTGCAAACTAAAATTGCAAATATGGACTTGTAATTTGCAATGATCTAACATTAATGCTTTCGTGCACCTTTTGCTCCCTTTAACGAAATCTTTGCATTGCTTCGTGAAAACATCTGACTTAATTGAATAATATCGTTGATCGTGACAGCTCCTCGTTTTAGTGAAAGGAACACTGTTTTTATTATATGCTATGAGGTATTGAATTATAGTTACGGTCTGTGTGGTCCTTGTATTGAGTGAAATCACTCAACATTCGTTTAGAATGATCAATTTTTATTTTTGTTTTAATTAGGTTAGGTCTCATAACATTCCAATTTTAAACAAAGTGAAATATTGTGTTATTTTTCAGTAACTGTAGGTATATTTTATTAATAGGTTTAAGATAAGTCCAAATCAAAACATTAGATCAGCTAATACATAATATAATACCTAACCATTGTTACAGGGAATCTAGAATCTTAATATTAAAAAGACATTGTTATTAATATTACCAAGATATTGCTCTATTACTTACACAACCGCCTTGGCTAAATATAATAAGATTAACTTAATCCATCTTGAATATGGCACACGATAATACATTATGTAACATCATCACGAAAAGGCACACCTTGCTTTTAAAATTAGCGCAAATATTTGCACGTATAAGACACAGCTATACATATCTATTTAAAAGATCCTTAAGGCTGGGTGTACACTGTACAATCTGTATGGGTAAGGATAACACAAACATTTTAAAGTACGCTGTCGAAGATTGGTTGTACCAACTCAGAAACCGTCGCTCAAGCATCATCTTCATTCTGAACATTACCACGTGATCAAAATTATTGCTTACGATTCTATAAAGGGCATACAGACAAACATCTTTATATTGTATATAAATAAATTAATAGTTTCTGCTTAATATACACTTGAAATCAATGGTTCTTTGTGTGTATGCGATAGCTTTAACCTCACCATAGATTCGTGGTATAAATAAAGAATATCTGAACATAGCATATCCAGTCCAAATCCGTTGTAAGGTTAAATAGCCGCTACAAAGAGGCACGTTTACCCTTATTCAGGTGTTGTCATAACGTATGAATATCACAGGAAATAGGAAATCCTCTTCAATCCGATGTGGACACGTTTTGTTCATGCTATACGAATGCAATAATAATGCATTCGATTTATTGGTTTCTCAGTGAGAGTGAGTCATAAGGTACATAGGTTTTGAAACAACGTCGCTTTCTATTTAATAATTGAATAGAAAATTATTATTAGACGCAATTTATATGTAGATGTTTTATTCATCATTCTTAACAGACAAAGAGGTGATTAACGTTTGCGTCTCTAAATCAATACAAAATTGTTATTGTTAAATTCTATATAGGTAATGAAAAATATGCCTCTTAAAAATGTTCGTTTACGATCTTAAGGGGGAAAATTTAGATAGATACTAGTTGAACAGATATTCCATACAAGATAATGTAGCTATTTCCTCACCATAGCTATCCCGTTGCAACTAATCCGCAGACGCGTTAGAATACATTTTTCAAACGCATTATCTTCAAGTAATAGACGCTAGATTACCGGTTGCGAATAATAACATATCTCTACATCGTCAAGAGTTTTGCAAGAGTCATTTCTTGCCACACTTAGCTGCCATTAGCGCTATGCTCATGACATGGCAATCAGAGTGACTTTAAAGACTCTATCTAGATGCATTTGAAGTGCGGCACGGTGGAACACAGTGGAGTTTAGTCGGTAGGTCCCTGCATTCTGCAGGGTGAGTCCGACATAACCCAGGGCCCTTTCCCCGAGCGCTCTGGGTATGCCTAAATGCATTCTCCACTTAAAAAAAAAAAAAAAAAAAAAAAGCTCTACCTAGAGCACTCTTTGTAGAGTCTAGACATGTTTATTTCTAAAAAAGTTCAATAGATATATAAAAAACACGGAGTAATTGTAAAGATTTAGTAAAATATACCTATGCATATGTAGAGCATTAATTATTGTCAATAATTCACATTTTAATGTTCATAATATTGTGTTGCCTTTTCGTCGATTTAAAAAACAGAGTAGTATATTATTTTAAAATCCTTTGATTCAACTTCTAATATACGTTTATTACTCCTGAGTTATATTAATTACATTCTTGATTTATGAATATTTATAACAATTTTAATATCGTCTTTCATATCGTTAGAAGTGCAATATCCAGGATGTATAATTTAAATTTTATATGAACGGTAAGTCCTATAATTATTATGCGCATTGCATTACCCGTGTTTGATTCTGAGAATACATTCTGTTATGGCATTAATATAGATTTTCAATATTATGGTGACAAAATAACAATGTGTTTTTTGTTTACGTATTGAAAATCGTATTAAATGATAGCTTAAAGCTTGCAAAACTAAATAAAAATACATCAGAATTTAGTCCCTGCTTGTAATTTCAAAACTTAATTTTTAATTATTTATTAAAGAATTAATAATGAATTCCCCTTTTGACTTTATTATTTAGATTGTTGATCTAAACCGGAAACCAAAAATTGTAAGAAAAAATAACGATGTTACATTCACAAGCTTTATTACAATGAATTAATTTTAACTAAACTAAATACTTACCGGAACTACATTCGTATAGATATTATAAACAAAAAAACTATATGAGCCCCCTTGACCATTACACATAGTATCATTACATAACATATTGTAACAGCATCGGCTCGAAAACAACGGCACGTCAATCAGCTATGGAACTTTCACTAATACAGCGTGGGCGGAACAGAATCTGGTAATACACGTGGGTACGCATATATTGTTCGACAAATTGTACATTTTATACTTGGATGTTATACGATTTGTCGTACGACTGTCAGCTTACATTTTGTAAGTGTTAAACGAACAAATAAAGATAACTTCTGTGTTTATTATGAATCAATTATTGTGTTTTATTGCACATAATTATAAACGACTACGCATACGCAAGTAAAGTTGATGAGTTTCCGATTAAATAATTTTATGATGAAAAACTATATTCAAAGCATAAGTAATAATCGATTTTACAGAGCCCTTGTACTTACAGCGCTATAATTTCAAACGCCCTCTAACGTATTTCAAAAGGCACGTCGTAATAAAACTGATACGGAAGAAACGAAACCTTATAATTTAATAAAACAAACCAACAAAAGCCAATCAATTTCCAATACGATAAGCTGAACAAACAATAATATCCCTAAAACAGTCATTACGCGGTATCTCGTACGATCTAAGATACCGAGCACCCAAGGCGTTATTATATTGATACCCCATTAACCTATACCACGACTATACGTTGTATAACTAACTGGTCGGATTGGTCTGGAATGGTTAGACCAGTTACGCGGAAGGACATTTTAGGCGACTCATGCTGTGATCACTGACGAGCTTGCACAACCAGTGGAAAAAGTTTTATCATTAAATGTCTGCTTTTTACAGAGTGGAGGATGAAAGTGGTAATTGGATGAAGTACTGTGTTTAATTTAATAGATATTTATATCTTACTAATTAATTAGATTAATTGGATTGTGGATTTCAATAATGTTATATTTACTACGATATATTTGCGTCATAAAGAAATTTTTGATATGCTATTCGTGACTGTATAAAAGGAAATTTATAGAAGTACCTAAAGTGAATGTATGTAGAAACAAATTCAAGATTAATTACTGGTTTTAGTAAGCACGTATTGACACACGTAGAGTTGGTCACGATCAGAGATAAGCTAGAACAAAGTGGCTAAGAAAAGTGGCGAAGTAATCCGCAAATAGCATTAATAATAAGCTTATGTATGCTTTATTTATCCTTACTCGTGTTGCAGTGTAATTGTCGTGGATGTAATATAAAACGGTTAAGGTAAGCGGATTTGAAGATGGAAATTGAAATTATGTTAAATGTGTTTGTTATGTTAAATGTAAAGTGCGTTCGAGCAGTTTTCGTGTTCTGCGAGCGTTTTTCGTGTTCTGCTTTCGTATTGTTTTATTTGAAAACAAAATTAGATAAATGTGACTGTGCTACATAAACTGATTTTTATACATACAATTTTTTTTTTCACTAAGTCGACTATCGTCTTTTACCGACAATACTTCAATATTCCCTACTATCATCAGTTACTTAATCCAATTACACCTAAACCCATCTGTCAAACCATGCTCCAATAATCCACAAAAAATTGCTCTCACAAAAACAAATTCAAATCTCTCGAATTAATTCAACACAAACGTGGCTATAATATGCTTAAAGGTCCCCTCTAAGTGGTCTTAAAACCAGTGCCGTCAACCGCGAATCACGTCCTACTCGATTTATTAGTTAACTCACTACGTTAATTGCATGACCGCTCAAGTCTATGCTTTTTATTTTTGATATCTTCAAATAGCTACTTTGAAGACCATTTATTATCGTACGTAATTGTAGTAGCAAGACGATTTATCGATAAGAAAAGGTCAAGAGCGATGTAGGGATATTTTGCATATTATGGTATTTTAAGCTCTATGAATATTAAGCATTGATGTTTGATAACGGCGAAAAAGGTTCCTTACTCGTACAAGGGCTTCTTTTTTTAGAACATTCAATCTATATTGAGTTTAATAGAAGCCTTACATGAAAACATTCCATTAAATTAATTGGAATGTGACATTTCTATAATTGAAATTAATTATGCACAATGCGCGTGTGTTATGTGAATATTTTTTTATGAAATGCTTTAAATATTCGCTAAAAAGCCATGAAATCGAATATTCAAAGGGAATATTGTGAATCTTTTATGAAATATCAATCTCTTCTGTTACAAACTCCAGTGACGGTAAAATAAAACAGAAGTTTCTTTGAGCAACTTTTAATAACAGATGCTTTGGAATTTTCTGGAAGTTTTAAATCGCTCTACTGTGAGTGAGATATTTTCTTAAAAGGCTAATGATTTTTTATCAATAAAGTATCATAATTTAATGACATATTAAATTTTATACATTATATATATTTATATATTATTATATATTTAATTTGAAAAGAGATTTATATAGGTAAGTATCGAATTAATGTTGATAGATGTAAACGAAATATTTATTTTTATGTTTAAATTTAAATATTTATCATAAGCATCCAGAAATGTAATCCATACCACAGATAATATAAAATTATACTAGTCCATACGAAGGTGTGACTCGACATGTATTGATATAATTTATAGGAGGCATTTACCGGTTGGTATTGATAATTGATATTGATATAAACCAAATGATATCTCTTGTAAACCTATTAATACTAATTGACAAAGCTTTGCTTACGTTTAGTCATATGAAGTACTTAATTATATCGTGCATTGAATTTGTTATATGATAAGGAAATGAAAATATGGTAATGTCTGGTTGCCGCAATAGTAACTTTGATCACTTCCCAAGAGATTATGAGTCCAATTCCCTTTACGAAAAAAAAACTATATAACGAACATTTGGATATAAAATATAGGTATTTTAAGTGGTGTGTATTTTGTGTGTTTATTATTAAAACTAAAACAGTTCATCACACAAAATCAAAAAAAATCTATTTCATTTTTTTTACTTTTTACTTTACCAACATTTGCAAAATAAATAATACACTCGTACAATAATTATATACCATTAAACTTTTTGACATAATATGTTATAATTTTCTTCATTTTAAATAAAGTAAGCATCTACGCCTTCAAGTATTTAATTAAAATAAAGCTTTACTCGTTTTTAAACAGCAAAGATAAGGAGACGATAAAAATCTTTATAAGAAGAATAGCAGACATTGCGCGGGAGTTACATATCACATGTTCCTTTAATTTGTCTTTATTATAACCATTAAGAGCTTAAATCTCGTTAAAACTTAAACACTTTTTAAATGTAAATTTTCTTACGAAGCTATGAGCCATTTATGTATGTTTTAATACGTACTAATATAACATCAGCAGTCTTATTGTCGCACTTTATGGACTAATTAAATGTTTAACATTTACATGCGCAATTATAGAATATCAAGTGCAATTACTAATCATTCATTCATTTTACAACTTTAAGGACTCGTACTGACTGACTTTTACGAAATTTTTATCATGAAGATGAACAAATCAATTGCATTATTGACTGACTTGTTGGTTGGCTTGGTTGGTAGTGGCCTTCCAAGCCAGAGGTTGTGGGTTCGATTCCCACCCGGGGCATATATTCGTATGATGAACATAGATGTTTGCTGTGTGTCTGGGTGTTAATTATCTATATAAGTATTTATTTAAAATTATATATGTATGTTTATCAGCCATCTAGTTTCCATAACAAAAATTAGATCGTTCCGTGTGTGAAAATTGTCTTAAATTTTTATTTATTATAATACATCAAGCCTTTCTTAAATATATTTCAAACAGTTTTTACCAGCACCTCTACAGCTAAGCGGATTTACATTTGAGTAAAACAAATAGTCATTTTTCGGAGGAAATAAAAAATATAAAATTTGTAACATGACTAATCGAATTACATATGAAACAGTCATCTTATATCTTGGTAATTGAGGTAACTTTCTTGGATTTCAACGCTTATAAGAGTGAAAGATTTATGAAATTTGATTAAAACGTTACAACACTTGCATGTTTTATGCCCATCTATAAGAAATTGCGATAATTCATAGAAATTTAGAAAGGCTTACATGCTTATTGTATGAATTATGAATGTATGTGGGTGTTTATTCGTCAACGAAAAGTCCATGAACCCGTGAACTCATTTGATCAATCGTCCTATTCTCTTCCTACATAGATCTGTATTCATATACATTTCTCAAACATGCAAATGTCGCACGTTCGCCAGAACAATGTAATTTGTTTGTTATTTATCGCTCTATTCGCTTCTTCAAGATATATTTCAACGGGACATTTAAGTCGTGGTATACGTACGTGGGGCGTGGGTGTGATATGACAACGTGCAAAATGCGTGCAAAACGGTTTTTCATGGATTTTAAGTGTGATATAACATTTGAAACGGCCTGTCACGTTATCTCATAATGGTTAAGCGACAAGATTGTTTGCTCTGGCAAGTTTATTCGAATTCATCATTTGTAAGCTGTATAAATCACATTTGTAATTCCTATTTCACATCGTAAACATTCCAGTGTTGATTGAATCTGGTCCGTGATTACAACTTATTGCGAAGCATTCGAGTGTGTGTAGTTAAATTGATTTTTAATATATGGTCTCGAAAATGTGTCCTATAAATATAGTTATTAAATGCACAAGTTGGTAATAGATTTAAACTTTATGTGTGGGCTATGAATTGTTATTGCGTCTTGTAAATTTTTATACATGTGCATTTGAATATTTCAAAATTCTATTATATTAGGAGGATAAAATCTTACCTGTTGGTTGCAACGATTTCGCGCCAAAAACACTATCCCACCGCCTTTGTTTACTCCTCATTATTCGACAAGCGCTTCACTGTATCCGAGCACCTGAAAAAAAAATAGCCATTCATATGTGAAGAGAAATTCAATTATATCCAATTAGATAGCAAAGTTTCCATTTTCGTTAGTCTTCAATTAGTACGTGGCGTGGAATTAGAACGGCGGTCCTCATTAGGAGTGCAGACTGTGGTAAGAGGTAGATCCGAGATAACGCATTACGCATGCGCGCGCTATTGTTCGCGCCCAGATGCTTAGATAATGTGGTGAAAGCTCAGTAATATGCATTACTTTTGGATGTGTTGTCATTTGTCTCATAATTTATGGCATAAGTTCCAGACACTCGGAACATTGTGTGCCGCGGTGTGTATAACTTGAATGGAAGATATACAATTATGTTTTAGTAGCTTATGTTGTATATGGTTGGTGTTGTAATGTTTCGTGTAATAAATTATTAATAAATATTAATTTTACCATACTGATGATATATTAAAAATAAAGTACGTACTATAAATTAGAATAGGTAGTTATTAAGTTTGTTTCGTCTACACCAGTATTTCTTATCTCTAGTTTGTCTCTAGATATATTTCATAGAAGAAAATCAGCCCTTTATTAATATTTGAATTTGGACGAAGAAAATTATTAGGAAATTTATAATATTACATGGTGACTAAATGTACTAGATAAGTATTTGTATTAAAATAAAACGCATGCAATTGCACCGTAACATAATTTAACACACCATAAATAAACAAGATTAATTTAAACATAATTTATTTCTACATTTAACAAGCAACCATTTCCCAACTGGAGTGTACTTGTGTTTTTGTTATATTAGTATTAATGTATATTTAATGTGGTGTTTTGGTCTGTAATTGTGATATAATGTTGGGTAAGCGCACGTGCCGCTCGAATGAATAGCTGACGCCAACAATTTAGAACTAATATTCTAAATAGGCACTAGGTCTAGACGGCTAACAATGGACGCTATTTATTCAATATAATGCAAGAGTAACTTTTTGTTTGGCTAATGACTAAATTAAGACGTTTCTGCTACTTTCCTGTGCGGGAAATTGAATCAAGCACTTATTAGCCCTTTTATAATTTCTGAAAACCAAAGTATTTCATTGTAAATACTGATCCTTATATTCTTTAGTGGTAAACATCAGGTTTTTACCACTCAAACATTCGTTCAAATATTCAAAAACAAATCAAAGTGAAGTAACTCCAAAAAAGATAAATAATAATGAGTCGTTTAATAACAACAAACACAAAAGGCCGGATCCTCTGGGAACACGACATTACCTTCAATTTAGGCCTTTTATTGAATGACCCAATATTTGTACAGAATAGGCATTCCTTTCAAGGGCCAAACGGATGTTTTATTTACTTAAAATTTACGCTCAAACGAACGCTTACATAACGGTTAATAACAGGGCGTTTTATCAATACTGGTTCCGTCCTTATGCGTGTGTGATTTTCAAAGACATGAAATTCTTTGATTTCCAAAGATAAGGATTTTTAAAATCAAGAAAATGGAAGAAACACGTGGCACGTTATGGAAAAAGGTATATCATCGAAGTGCCATCAAAATCAATACCTAACTATTTTATTATAAATGGAGAAAATAAACGAAGTATTTATTGATTAACCAATTTGTTGTTTAGAGAGTATATCTAAGCATTCTTTATATAAACAAACAACCGCAAAATAAACTAAACTAATATAAAGAACGAAATTGTTATAGATAACAATTTCTAGATTCTAATAGGCTAGAGCCTAACGTGAAAGAGATTTTTGTGGTTATACCGAGATTAGATTATAAGGTGTGTCAGTTTTGGCTTGGTTTGAGGTAATTCAACTTTTGCGTTGGTGGTAAATAATTCAGAAGTTTATATAAGCTAGAGAACCGAACTGTTACTACTAAAGTATTTACATTATGTATCAAAATAAATAATTCTTGGAATATAACAGAAAATCATAAATTATTTATATACAGTACTAGGACGATATTATGAAAAATCTAATTAACAAAGAGAAAACAACTGAACTGAACAAGTGTTCAGATTTTATGAGCTACAAACTAAGATAATGAAACTACATCTATTTAGAATGTAAATACAACAATTCGTGTATGAAGAAAAAGGAAAAAGCGGGATGTTGGTAACGTCATTATAATATTATCATGATGTTCATTTTGTAATCTGTAAGATGTTCTTGAAGCTCTTAAAGCCATTCGAGTACATCAAAGGACGGTTATGACAATTTCTCATTATTATGGAGTCGCCTTAAGTACGTTTTCATACTTTAATTTAAATACAAAAGTTATTAATCGTTGTCTGGAGAGTCAAGTGATATTTGATTGATATTTGAGATTATTCCAAGATCCAAGTTAATAAATTATATGATTATAAATTGAATTGTTTAGCAATTTATTATCAAGTGAGGTGATGGTGTTGTTTTGGTTGTAGATACGTTATAAATTTTTGCTACTACGTTTTCCTTTAGAAACATGATCAATGGGTCATTACAGGCACTAACTTTTACCGAAATATCGCAACGTCTCAACTAGGGATGTAACGATACATGATTTTGCCGATACGATACCGATACCAATATTTGTGGTAATGTATCGGCGATACCGATACCGATACCGATATCGATGGCTTGGTAGAAAAATAAATAGTGAATTATGCATAAAAAGTTACCAACATTTAACAGAGACAACTGTTCAAACTCAAACTCAAACTCAAACTAATCAACTCAAATTAATCGTATTCTTTTAAATAAAAATGCCAAATCAAAAAACAACAAAACCATTTATTTTAGTATTATTATTTTACAAAGTCAGTTAAACTTTAAGTAATACACATACAATCAGTACCTAATAAAAGCTTACTATTGGTAGAGTTTTTTCAGAAAACAAAGTGCGCACGCGGCCTCCCGCATCGTTCATTGGGCGCGGGTTTTTGAATTTTTTGATATCAAAAAAATTGGTTGTTTGTAAAGTAGGTTTACGATCGAGATGTTTACGTACGTGATAACATAATGCAGTGGCAGCGCTCGAGATGAAACGGGAGATCGGTCCGTCTCTCTCTCGTTATACCTGCGTTCGCGCTCGTGAGATTTTGGTGTGACACAAGTTTATGAACATGTCACCCGACTAAAACGATTTTAAAAACGTTATCACGTTAAAAATTAAAAAAATTCAAAATTATTTATTTCTTTCCTTTACATAAACAAAGGAGATGGTCCAAAAATGTATGGACCAAAAACCCAGAGTCGATTTAGACAAATTGGGTATCATTGGCTTTATTATATTGCACAATTTACCCCACCGAAAAATTAATGCCCATATCCATGGGGTATAACAGTTATAGGGTAATAAAGTATATATGGAAAAATCATGAGTAACTTGTTATTTTTACCACTTTACAAGACATGTCAATGTAAGTTTGTGTATGTGTCTGCATGGGTGTGTGTGTGTGTGTGTGTGTGTGTTTGTGTAGCTCATTGTACAGTCAACCGCAGAAAGATTTGATAACAAAAATAGACATTTAATGATTTAGATTTTTTGGACACTTATTAGTTCCTTTTGGTGTAACATCTTTTTACGGTTGACTTTACCTGTTTTGTCTCATATTATTTTTCAGTTATTTTTATTTATTAAAAAAAAAGAAAATGGTGGGAAACATACTTATTTATTTCAATTATTTAGGCTCCGAAACTACTGGACCGATGGCGATGGAGAGAGCTATGCTTGGAGTTTCCCTCCGTGATCGAATTAGGAATGAGGAGATCCGGAGACGAACCAAAGTCACCGACATAGCTCTCAGAATCCCAAACCTTAAGTGGCACTGGGCGGGGCACATTGCTCGCAGGACCGATGGCAGTTGGGGCGCGCCGCGAATCGGAGGACGTAGTGTTGGTAGGCCCCCCACAAGGTGGACCGACGATCTGGTGAAGGTCGCGGGTAGCCACTGGATACGGGTGGCACAGGACCAATCGCGGTGGAAAACCTTGGGGGAGGCCTATGTCCAGCAGTTGACGTCCTTCGGCTGATGGATGGTTTAATAGTATACTGCTGTTGTAAAAACTGGTAAAAATAACAAGTTACTCATGATTTTTCCATATATACTTTGTTAGCCTATAACACTCATACCCCATGGATATGGGCATAAATTTTTCGGTGGGGTAAATTGTGTAATATAATAAAGCCATTGATACCCAATTTGTCTAAATCGACTCTGGGTTTTTTTTTGGACCATCTCCTTTGTGATTGGAACACTCCTAGTAAGCAAATAAAATGCTTGTGTCAGGAGGTTCCGCTCTTCCTTAACACTATTACAAAAACAGAAATAAAACAATATGAATGAATACACTGCAAAAACATAAAAGAAAAGAAAGAATTTAATAAAAAAATATCGGTATCGGTTGATTTATTATCGGCGATACCGATATATCGGCTTGCCGATATATCGGCCGATATATCGGTATCGGTATCGGTATCGTTACATCCCTACTCTCAACTATCGAAATCGTCAATTCTGAACTTGTTCAACAATAGCGCAAGAGTCAGTAGCAAATTTACGTGCTACCTATTCCGCAAGAAACTAGTTTTTGCTGATGAAGATAGGGAAAGCGTGCTTTTCGCAACCGAGCCGTAGTAATTAACTCACTATCTACGCAACCATTGTGTGTAACCATAATAGTAGTGGACACCTTTTATAACAATCTGAAGCTCAATTTGTTGATAAACCAGTTTGTTAATTCCGATAACTGTTTAAGTGACACCGGCTATGAATAAATTGGTTATCGTGTTATGCCTTTATAATATCAAATGTACTTAGTACTTTGTAACTTGGTTATGTTTTGGTGTTTTAGATAAAATCAAGGTATTGCTTAATAGTTAATATAAATATAGGTAAAGTTATATTCAGTCCATAACAGAAATCTTTAGGAACAAATTGTTGTAAATATTGAGATAATAATAAAATTATGAAATGACATAAAAAGGACAGTTGACGATTCGACGATCGATAAGGCGATAAGGAAAGAAACCTTTTTATCAGATATTCATCGTTTAAGTAGTAAAAATTGTACTCAAGTATTTAAAATATTATGTTTTTATTAATACTGGAAGCGGATGCAGTGCTGGAGGTTAATAGTTGCATAAATAGAAAATGTGACAAACATGTAGTATAACATAAATTCCTCACGACTGGAAAATATTCCTGATTGAAATAACTAATACAGTGTTAATATTTTATGCTATTTTTATACGAGTTATGCATAAAGCCTTGACAAGGCTGTCTATTTGTAAACGACGTTCGTGACGCGTCAAACCGGCGAACAGTATTTGAATTGCATATATCTTTACAACTTATTTACAGATTCTGAATTGTTTTTATTCATACGTGATTTATCTACGACAGGATATACAATTTATTGCCACCGTTTACATTATAATAATCTAAATTTTCGATCGAAATTGCTATGAATTTAAAACGTTTCTGGACAGAAAATGATCTATGTCAAGAATGTATAAACCAAAGTTATATTCAAATACCAAAAGTACTGCATATAAACGTATTTGAACCGGATATAAAATGTCAAAATACTAGCACTGATTTCGTGTCAACGATAAAAATTAACTTAAACCTGTCAACGGAATATCAAGACGAAAAATCTTAATATGTGCCTTAACGAGACTGGTTTGTGGGTTGTTTGAAATTCAAAATACGAAACAAATACAAATGTTTGAGAAATGATGAATTCATTGAACTCGGCCGGATATGTCGCGTCCTTGCGGACAAATAATGTGAGTGAGTCTTGAATGTAGGACCTCCTCATTAATACGTATCCGTGGTCATTGACTGTCAGGCATAGTTTAGGAGATGAATGGAAATCAGATGCGCTAAGCGAACTTAATCGACATAGAGCAAGTTCTGAAAGTAACCACCTAATGGTTTTTTTTAATACAACATAAACCTGCAATTTTATATCCCTAATATCATACTTATTTTCTTATGTCTTTATTAATAAAAAATGCAAAATTGAATTGGTCGTAGAACAAATTTTGAAAGTTATTACTTTCAACACAGCTACAGGTTACGGTTACGGTTCGGTAATACGGTAATACGGTTTCCTATAAGCTACGTTAAAGAATGATTGCCTATTAAAAGCATTTACGTAATATTGATTTACATTCAAATGGAAGAAACGTCTATCAAAATATTTGTTCAAATTCCTATCAATCCAATTTCATTACCTTCTGTTAAACTGAACGCGGTGTGTCTGTGCACATACTTAAAAATCAACACACATTCAATTTAAAGTTCAAAGAAATCCGTGCGTCGGTAGCGGTCAAACATCAAAGCCTCGTTTCTAGGCACCAATAAATTCTACTAATAAAAGAATGCTTTGTTTCAGAATGGGAACATTAAATTGTTTGATTCTATCTTTTCCAATGAAGCGTAAACAAAACGTTTTCAGCGTAAACAAATTACATAAACAACATATGAAATTACTAGCTGTGTCGTATTTTCTTGCTCATGAATTATTTTTATGTAAAACTATAACCTATATTTCTGTAAGGTTTCACCCAAATCCGTCGAGCACTTTGTTACGTGAAAGAGTAAAACATCCATACTTAGAAACTTTCGTGTTTATTTTATCATTATTAGTAGGGATGTAACGATACCGATACAGATACCGATATATCGGCCGATATATCGGCAAGCCGATATATCGGTATCGCCGATAATAAATCAACCGATACCGATATTTTTTTATTAAATTATTTCTTTTCTTTTATGTTTTTGCATTGTATTCATTCATATTGTTTTATTTCTGTTTCTGTAATAGTGTTAAGGAAGAGCGGAACCTCCTGACACAAGCATTTTATTTACTCCATTGAAATGTTACATTTTTTAGGCCTAACCTTGCAGTTTTTAGAGGACGCAATTTTATGTTTTTGATGTGTAGGGGGGGTCAGTGAGTAGCTAAAACCAAGTTTGTGGGGTTGCCACCCTTGTCCCACGGCCGCCATCTTGAAAATAGCGGTTGAAATGGTTTTTACGATATATCTCTTAAACTATTTATCTGATAAAAAAAATTGATAGCATTATTTGTTGCAAATTAAATTTTCTACAACTTTTGTCCAGTAACTTTTTGTCGTAGAACTATAAATAAAAAAGGTATAAGCGAAAACGTTCAGAAATTAGAGCTTTTTATATTTTTCAATAAAACTTTTTTTTATCATTTTACGAAGAAATGATATCAGACCATTTTTGTAGATTGTTTTTCGAGGAACAACTTTTATATACAACATTTTTTCATTACGTCAATAGCTAAGGTTTTACAGCGCTCTGAAGTGAGTACTATTTTTCAGTACTCCTAACTATACATTTAGTGGCTATTGGCTCTTTTCCCAGACTCCAGAACAATGGAAGCACACTGCAGAACATTTCAGCCCTGCTTTTCGACGTAAAAAAAACGCGCTTCCAGACTTCAAGTCAGTTCAGTCAATAATTAATTATTAATAATATTGCAAAATTAATTAATAATTATTAAAAATATTAAAAACAATTACTGATGACAAATTATTATTAGTACACACATAATATATTATGTATACTGTATAGTTAAGAGTACTGAAAAATAGTACTCACTTCGGAGCGCTGTAAAATCTTAGCTATTTACTTAATGAAAAAATGTTGTATGTAAAAGTTGTTCCTCAAAAAACAATCTACAATAATGGTCTGATATCATTTCTTCGTAAAATGATAAAAAAAGTTTTATTGAAAAATATAAATATCTCTAATTTCTGAACATTTTCGCTTATAACTTTTTTATTTATAGTTCTACTAGCGACCCGCCCCGGCTTCGCACGGGTGCAATGCTGATACTAAATACACTACAGAAAAACTTTTAACGTTGTATATAAAAACATAGCGGCCCGGCCGGCCGGTATACCGCTGCAAACGGTACGTCCCGCAATTTTTAAATCTGTAATATCTTCGAAAATATTCACTTAAATCATACGGTGTAAAGGGCCATATAGATCTATATTAAATGAACAATGTATTCAAGGTATTTAATTGGTTATGGATTAATGCTGTATTGGTTTAAATCGCTTCAAAAATTAGCCATTATTTGACGTAAAAAGTAAATGACAAAAAAAAGTTATTGTGGGTAATCCATAAGAGATAGACATATACCACCGCGGACTTTTCTGTAGACCTTTTCAATGTGTATAATACTTATTACATCATTTTGATAAAACTCGTAGGGTTCAGCCTGCGTTTGCAATGTAAGCGGAAAAAATGTAATTTTTTACGACATCACCTTAGAAACCTCAAAAATAACAGTACTTCTCCACTATTTGATGGATGTTATTATACATATAAACCTTCCTCTTGAATCACTCTATCTATTAAAAAAAACCGCATCAAAATCCGTTGCGTAGTTTCAAAGATTTAAGCGTACAAAGGGACATAGGGACATAGGGATATAGGGACAGGGAAAGCGACTTTGTTTTATACTATGTAGTGACGACAAAAAGTTACTGGACCAAAGTTGTAGAGAATTTAATTTGCAACAAACAATGTTAACAATTTTTTTTATCAAATAAATAGTTAAAGAGATATATCGTAAAAACCATATCAACCGCAATTTTCAAGATGGCGGCCGTGGGACAAGGGTGGCGACCCCACAAACTTTGTGATAGCTTCACACTGAACCCCCCTACACATCAAAAAAATAAAATTGCGTCCTCTAAAAAATGCAACCCCAAATGTAACTTTTCAATGGAATAATTTGCTTACTAGGAGTGTTCCAATCACAAATTTGTTTATGTAAAGGAAAGAAATAAATAATTTTGAATTTTTTTAATTTTTAACGTGATAACGTTTTTAAAATCGTTTTAGTCGGGTGACATGTTCATAAACTTGTGTCACACCAAAACCTCACGAGCGCGATCGCAGGTATAACGAGAGAGAGACGGACCGATCTCCCGTTTCATCTCGAGCGCTACCACTGCATTATGTTATCACGTAAACATCTCGATCGTAAACCTACTTTACAAACAACCAATTTTTTTGATATCAAATAATTCAAAAATCCGCGCCCAATGAACGATGCGGGAGGCCGCCCGCGCGTGCGCACTTTGTCTTCTGAAAAAACTCTACCAATTTATAGTAAACTTTTATTAGGTACTGGTTGTATGTGTATTACTTAAAGTTTAACTGACTTCGTAAAATAATAATATGTACTAAAATAATAATTTTGTTGTTTTTTGATTTGGCATTTTTATTTAAAAGAATACGATTAACAGTTGTCTCTGTTAAATGTTGGTAACTTTTTATGCATAATTCACTATTTATTTTTCTACCAAGCCATCGATATCGGTATCGGTATCGGTATCGCCGATACATTACTACAAATATCGGTATCGGTATCGTATCGGCAAAATCATGTATCGTTACATCCCTAATTATTAGTATCATTATAACATATACCTATGTAATTCAATTATACCTAAATACTAATAATTTATTATCTACTTCAATATATTTAACAAGTTGGAAGCTGAAACCCGTTTACACCT
The DNA here is from genome assembly GCF_061535395.1 of Colias eurytheme. Taxonomy (NCBI): domain Eukaryota; kingdom Metazoa; phylum Arthropoda; class Insecta; order Lepidoptera; family Pieridae; genus Colias; species Colias eurytheme. Next base: position 8,099,853 of record NC_142983.1, read on the forward strand.
GGATGTAAAAAGTTTGGTCTGCATCCGTTACAAGTAAGTTAGCTTTTAACTTTTGGCTTAATAACAGGCAGAATACAGTTGTAATGACTTTGTAGAATGTAGATTATAGATATTATATTTCAAGACCAAACTGAACGCATTGTGGAAACTTGCGTTTACTTAGTGCCGAAAAATTATAAGAGTCAAAAGCTATTATGTATTTAAAAATCGATAAAAACATTTCAATATCTTTAACCGATCATACACACTGTTTTATAGTAGAACTAGCGACCCGCCCCGGCTTCGCACGGGTGCAATGCTGATACTAATACACTACAGAAAAATTGTGAACGTTGTATAGACCGTATAAAAATATAGCGGCCCGCTCCGGCATCGCACGGGTATAAAATACCTACATAGCCGGGCGGCCGCAAACGCTACGTCCCGCAATTTTTAAATCTGTAATATCTTCGAAAATATTCACTTAAATCATACGGTGTAAAGGGCCATATGGATCTATATTAAATTAACAATGTATCCATGGTATTTAATTGGTTAAGGATTAATGCTGTATTGGTTAAAATCGCTTCGAAAATTAGCCATTATTTGTCGTAAAAAGTAAATGACAAAAAAAAGTTATTGTGGGTTATCCATAAGAGATAGACATATACCATCGCGGACTTTTCTGTAGACCTTTTCAATGTGTATAATACTTAGTACATTATTTTGATAAAACTCGTAGGGTTCAGCCTGCGTTTGCAATGTAAGCGGAATAAATGTAATTTTTTACGACATCACATTAGAAACCTCAAAAATAACAGTACTTCTCCACTACTTAATGGATCTTATTAAACATATAAACCTTCCTCTTGAATCACTCTATCTATTAAAAAAAACCGCATCAAAATCCATTGCGTAGTTTCAAAGATTTAAGCGTACAAAGGGACATAGGGACATAGGGACATAGGGACAGGGAAAGCGACTTTGTTTTATACTATGTAGTGATTCCATACGTTACAACTTCATTCTTAAACATTTCATTGGACGCTGTTGCATCCATCTCACGCTATCTTTGAAACTTGATTCGAATAAATATTTTAATCAAAATATATCATGTTCTATCAACAAGTGTCAAGGAAAAATAAAACTCCGTCTTCAGGGCTTTAATATAAACCCATGTTACGATTGAATGCGCATATCAACATCCATTTATGACCTTACCATATTCTCAGTGATGTGGGTGGGATTCACGTGCTTTTATAGATAATAGATTTCTCTTTTACATGTTATTTTTTATAGAAGCAGCATCTTACCTAATTGTTTTACTTGGTACATGCTGGAATTTGGAGCATTTGATTTTTTAATAGTTTCGACTGGGTATTTTGTGAATTGTACTATTCTGGTATTGTATATGGTTCCTGTTGTCTCTCCTCTAGTACCTACTGCTAAATTAATGAATCAGTAAGAAAAGAATGATGATTATACTAATTTATACGGATTTTACAGTAAGTAACAGTAGCGGAAGATGCCACTTTAAACCGAGGAGGAGAATATTAGATTTCTTCGAACGTTTGATGTATTTTAATTTATTTACTACTTGAAAATCAATAGATATTTCATATTGGAATAAAATGGACATAGAATTTAGATTGAAATGAAAGCTGTGAATGTCTAGAACGAAAAGTAGGTTTCCCTATAATATCTATTCAAATGCATTTAGAGTGATCTTATCTATTCAGAAATTCATTCAATAGTTTGGATCTTATCGTTTCTAATAATATGTTTTGATATCCTATTGTTAACATTTTATTCAAAAACCTTGGGACTTAACTTTAACTAAGTATAGCTTTGTATTAAAATGTTTATAGGAAACCATAAATGCACTTATAAAATTCCTCCTCTAACGCCCAAATCAATGTTCAAATACCAATTAAATATAAAAAAACTACTTAAAATATTTATATTTGTCAGGTATATTACGTTTGTATGAACAAGATGTTTAAGCCCATCACGTGACACTCTTCCCACGGCGAGTATGTTTGTTTAAGCTTTGGCTGGACAGTTCAGTTTTCTTATTAGAATATCCTACACTATACATAATTTAATTTCATGTGTTTGAAGCTCTCTAGAAACTATGAAATTATGTTCGAATTTAATTTCATGTGTTTGAAGCTCTCTTATAGAAACTATGATATAGAATTAACTTTGTTTCCGTCTTCCTTTCATCATAATATGTGAGATCAGAACAACTTATAAATAGTAATAAGATAATTATTCACTTTTATAGGCCTCTACCAAAATTTATAAAAATACTTCCTTCTAGAATTCATAGGATAGTTGCAAATGAAATTATAAGCAGTATATATCATTACTAGCGGTCCGCCCCGGCTTCGCCTGTGGTACATATGAAAAATAGATGTTGGCCGATTCTCAGACTTACCCGATATGCACAGAAAATTTCATGAGAATCGGTCCACCCGTTTCGGAGGAGTATGCAGACTAACATTGTGACACGAGAATTTTATATACTTACATATAAGATTTAAATGTAAGTCATAGGTACTCGTATCTATTTATTTTAACATATTCCTAGTATATAGATTTGAAATTATATTCGCTGTCAATATCCATGCTGCGTTGAAAGCTTATCATTTCAACTGATTTATGATAAAATGATTTCATTACATGTAACCATAGTAGCCTAAGAAAGGCGTGGGTACAAAATATAGACATTAAAGTTAGCATTGCTTAGAGCTTACTAATATTAAATCCAAATTAATGTTGTAATAACAAAGACGTAGTACGTTTTCTCTTTAATATCGTGGGCATGGCTATCTAGTGTGGTGTAATTCAGTGTTTTAAATGCGAATACCAGAATGTACTTTAAATAACTTTCGAAATTACGAGCGAAACATGATTAGTTATGTATTTTTAGGTGCTTTAGCTAATTAATCCCAACATGGCAGTGGGAATAAGTTTAATGAAATATTTCACTTATTAGTTAGTACATTATTATACATTTAGTGAATTTTGGATAAAGATCGGAAATAGTGTAATCGCAATGTTCCACACAAAACATTTACTACAAAGCTAAGGTTGGAAATGATTGAAAATCAATTAGATATTAGTACTGATAATAAATTTCACAAGTTATCTCAATAAAAATTTGAAAGTCAAAGATGCGCGTTCGCATTTACTGTTCACTAAATTATACATCCAATTACTGTGTGATAAGTGTACATCGTATAGCTTTTGAGATCAGTATGACGTAAATCACACGGAGATGCAATCGTTCACGTAGAAAGTGTTCAAATGTAATTCATTGTGCTGCAATAAAAAGGCTCCATTTATGGAAAACAACGCAATACCAGTGATATGACAGTCCTTTAAAGTCGCTAAGATACTTATGAAATGCGTGGACGGAGCGATTCATTTCTTTTCTCATGCATTAAGATATTGATGCGACTAAATTGCTACCCACGTTCTCGACGTGTTTTGTATGAGACGCATTTTTCTCTCAGTCTTGGTTGCTTCCGTAACATAGCGCTTTAATTTGACTGGGCTTTAGAATGTTCTAGATTGTACGGTACCTACGGGGAATAAGTCAAGCTTTATAAGGTGGAAATGGAATGGATTTAGAAACAATAATACCTCTTTCATAATTAGTTTACTATTCAGCAGTATGAAAAAAGCAAACGTTAAAAATGAAGTTCTCATTTAATAGCTCTACAGGAATTACCTTCTTGCAGAAATGCAAATATACGCCAGCTAAAATCAACTTTTAATGTTAAAAATGTAGCAGAATTTTTTTTGAAAAGTAATTACTAGAAGGAAACTGTTCAACGCAAAATATTTAATTCATAACGGCCCTTTGTTCTTACGCAAGAGAGAAAACAGGCGATTTTTCCTGCTTGACCTTTTCAAGCGGCCGCCGGCAATGCACTAGTTTATAATAGGTGTAGAAAGCAACCGGAACAACCTTTCGATTGACCTTTAGCTAATAAATAATTCTGAAACGTGAACCTTGTGTGCGAAATTCCCATTTGTGTCACAAAATTGCTACACTTAACAAGAGTGCGACAGAGGCGTCTACGATGCTTCGAATAAAGCATAAAATTGTACTTCGCGACGTGTGCTGTATCGGACGGGTGCTTAGCAAGTTAATTGATGCGAGAACCGAGTGATAGCACTAAAACGCCTCGTGTATATTTCTTCAAGAGTACTTAGTCTTACTCTTGAAGAATATCTGTGAGTAGGCGTGAGCATCGGTCACGTATTGGCCTGAGTTATAACCCGGGAATGAAATAAATCTAGCTTTACATTAGACTGCTGCTTTGTTCGACTGAACATATAGACCGCCCACGCACAACATACGTAACTCGCTGCCATTACTCAGAATCGTCAATTTTATAAGAACGGCGTAATGTACACTCCACTTATTTTATTTCGCTTCAATGAACATAAAGATTTTACTTTCACTGGCTTTTGATTGAGCGTTTTAGTAAAATTACTCTCCGTGATTGTATAATTGTACGTAATTTCGTTTTGTTACATAATGTGCCATCAAAGCAAGGGCGAATTGATGGTAATCTAATAGTGATAAAATCGTCTAATTCACATCAAGTGTGTAAAAGTTTGTGAATCAGTTATGTAATTTATTTTTAAACGTGCTATAAAAACTGAATCACCTTCTCTTTTAAAACGTCGGTTAATAATAATAAAACAGAACGAATAGCGTACTGGATCAATAAAAATATAACAAAGGTTCTAATAATGTCTCTATGGATTATTAAAACATTATACGCTGATTCATATTTTTTCAAAGAGTGCATCAAAGCCGCTAAATATCTTTTAATATATTCTATTGGTCTCTAATTAGTATGAGAACATAAAGCCATATGAATGCGGTCTTCACCGCGATCTCACAGATGTAAGTTCACGCGTATTCTACGATTCGACACACTTCAAGCTATTGTTAATACTCATTGATTTGTACGCTCTTCCATACATATTTTCACACAATGTCGAGATGAAGTAATCATCAATTAAAACATTCATAAAATATGTGTCGATTAGAACATTATAGATGATATCTTCAGATAATGGAATTTTGGAAAAATATATCTCTGATAATAAACACAATTTAATGGTTATCATAATATTATTATGTTTTCATTTTCGGGTTCATTGAAATAAATTTTATCATTAAGTGATTCGATTGAATATATAGAAATTATGTTGATTCCCCTTTCACTATTCCTACCTTGCACATATTACAAGTTGCTTGAGAATATTACTTTTGTTTTAAGCTTAAACAAAAGTTGTGGTAGGTATATGCAGTCGTATTAAAAACTCGTAAAATATCTTCAACATAAACATGCAAAGGAATTCCGGACGCAACGGATGAATGGAATAATTGTTTAAAGATAAAAAGTATATGTAAAACCAGTTTTGCGGGATTACTCAAGAGCAGAGAAACAGAAGACATTGGCAACGAAAAACGTAAAAGTTTACGGCCAAAGAGTCGATAATATTCGAATAAAAAGTGACATAACAAGGACGTTAACACGGTTTTTGAAGAATTTCCTTGCTTCATTAAGCACCGTAAATTCTTAATACATTACTAGCGTACTTAATATTTTTGTAGCATTACGTAACAAGGCAAAGAATAATAAGGTAATTCTAAATAAATCTCGACAGCGAAAGACAATACAACTCGTCATCTTTGATTCACAGGATACAAGTCCTCCTAGTGATATTAATCACCTGTTAATATCCTTATTTTTTGTTAAAAACATGTGAAACTGTGAAGTTTTGATCAGATATCCGATCCCAATAGCACTCTTTATGGTCCTCGAAGCTATTAAATGGCATACCAATAGCATCGCTCGTAAAAACGTGTGACGAGAGACCGCCGGGTTTCAAGTTTACGGGCCCTTTTGACCACATGCTAGCTTGTTATCTTTATGTGTGTTTGTTGAACGAAAGCTCAAGTTCAATTTTAAGAGTGGGCATGAATTTAACAAATTGAACTAATAATTTTAATTTGTAACTTTTAGATGCTTGTGTATTTAATAGTGTCTGTGTTTAACAAAATATGTTTAAACTTCTTTTTATTCTAATTGCACGATACATAAATACGCGTTTATATAATTACTACTAACATAAAATTGTGTCTTATTTATAAAATCTTGAGTATAATATGTTTTAACATGAATATTTTATTGTATCTAAAATGAAAAAGTAAATTAAGAGTATGTGTGTGTGTCATTTTTATTTAAAAAAAATGTGACTAAAAACTTAACCCCTTACAAACTAAACTTAAAGTGCTACCTCGATTCGCGTCTAATTACAAAGCCTCGATTAAAAGTTAACTTAAGATAAAGTTACGTGTTAATAAAGTTACTTAAACAATACAAGCTGGTGCAAATAATTAAAGCTCAGTTTGATTTTGAGGATAAGTCGAAGGTGCGTTTACAAGACTTAGGCTAGAGTAGATAATTTTTGAAACAAAAAAAAATCGCAGTCGGATGAAACCCATTAGAAAAGGAGGGGAATATGATAAAAATGTAAGGAAAAATAAATTACGGTCAATCCGAGTTCGGGAAGCGGGAGGGGGGAGCTTTTAAGAGAAAAAAATGGATTCTCTCGATTTCCGACAAAACTACAAGTCCTATAGAAAAAAGTTCAATGGCAAAGTTGTAGGTAATTAAAAGTTCTATAACTTTTGCATTCACAATTTTTTCACATAACCTCAACATTTAGGTGAAAAATTCAAAAAAGCAAGTTTTTGGTCTTTTATTTTTATCTACTTCAAAATTTATTTTTTTTCTACGAAATTTGGTGGAAACTTACTTTATTATGTCGCAAATACACTGTAATTTATTTGATTGAAAATATTTATTTGTTCGCCTTATTTTGAATTAATACCAAAAAAACAACCTAATTTTCAATCGAAAAGTCACCCGTCAAAATATCAGCTTTTTTCAAAAACTTGGAGTGCCTTTTATTCATTGAAATCTCTACTTTCATATGGTGTAAAAAAAATAAACACCACCATAGTAAATGTTCTCAGGAAATGCATACAAACAGTGTGAAAATTAGCTTTTACTAAATCAGGCACACTTCTCGAACTACCTGAAATGTTTTTATCGACATCATTTTGCTTTTGAATATGGTGTAAAATATTAAACTTAGAACAGATAATTATTTTTCTTTTGAAATATTACCGAAAAGCCCATACAAGAGAAGTTATAGAGTTCGAGAAGTGTGCCTGATTTAGTAAAAGCTCATTATCACACTGTTTGTATGCATTTCCTGAGAACATTTACTATAGTGGTGTTTGTTTTTTTTACACCATATGAAAGTAGAGATTTCAATGAATAAAAGGCACCCCAAGTTTTTGAAAAAAGCTGATATTTTGACGGGTGACTTTTCGATTGAAAATTAGGTTGTTTTTTTGGTATTAATTCAAAATAAGGCGAAAAAATAAATATTTTCAATCAAATAAATTACAGTGTATTTGGGACATAATAAAGTAAGTTTCCAACAAATTTCGTAGAAAAAAAAATAAATTTTGAAGTAGTTAAAAATAAAAGACCAAAAACTTGGTATTTTGAAATTTTCATCTAAATTTTGAGGTTATGTGAAAAAATTGTGAATACAAAAGTTGTAGAACTTTTAATTACCTACAACTTTGCCATTGAACTTTTTTCTATAGGACTTGTAGTTTTGTCGGAAATCAGGAGAAACCATTTTTTTCTCTTAAAAGCTCCCCCCTCCCACTTCCCGAACTCGGATTGACCGTAATTTATTTTTCCTTTTATTTTCATCATATTCCCCTCCTTTTCTAATGGGTTTCATCCGACTGCGATTTTTTTTATCTTTTCATTATTTTTAAAGGCTTCTACCCCAGTCTAACTCGGCAACGTGTTTCAGAACAATCGAGAAATCTTTTTCTTGCTCTAATTTACCCTTGGTCCAGCCATGTTGACCTTTTTTGATTAGTATCTTACCTTAGAACCTTTACAGGTTTAGATAGAGTTGAACACGCAACGGATTTTAAATTAAATCTAAATTTAAAAATGTTTAGCTTAACAGGTGTTTAAAACTATTTATTATAGCACATCTTTTCCCAAATCGTTTTAAACATTTAATTATTAAGTTCGACGTAAATGTAATATTTGCAAAAACTTTAGAATTCCAGACTGACATGTTTCCAAAGAACCTTCGTCAGGTCCAGACGAAATTGCAAATGTGTAACGAATCCACATAAAAATAAAAGATATTTATGACTCACAGTATAGCAAGAACTTTGAGAGTATGTTATTATTAATTCTGTAAACGGTGGGCGAAATTTGTAAACTTACCTGATATTATAAGACTTTTTGATAAGACTTAAGATAATAAATTTTGTTACGGGGTTTACAATAACGACCACCTACTTTGTTTATGACTTTAAATTTCAAATAACTTGATGAAATTAATCGGTTTCAAATTGATTTGTCACTAAATTTTTAAACTCTTAATTCGGTTTTGTGAATTGCCATAATAATGTTAAGTACATATTAATATAATGCCCCCAATAACTTTTTATTTTTTTGTGTATTCTTCCAAGGCTTAAAGCAGGGTTGATTGATGTTAATGGGCTCTTCGTAGAATAATGGAAGAGATTCTATGACAATACACAATACACACATAATAGATAACACCTGATATTTCATGTAATTACGGCATCGGTAAGTATCAATTTCGCTCGCTAACTATATAAAATAAAAATACATGAAGTAACTAATGAATAACTTCCTTGAAAATCACTTTATCTATAAAAAACGCATCAAAATCCGTTGCATACTTTTAAAGATCTAAGCATATAATATAGGGAAAGACAGCGGGAAACGATTCTGTATTCTATCTAGTGAAGACCGCATTAAATGTGCTTAAAAAGTCACACATGTGTGGGCTCCATTCATCCGCAAAGGTCAGAAGTAGCGTGAAGTTTTGACAGACATTTGACATATGATACGGTTAACCACATTGGAAGCGCGGTCATTAATCAATAGATAATTATTCTGGTAATAAAATAGATGTAAGCCCGCGATCAGGAAAATTGGAAAGATAATCAATCTCAGGACGTATGGGAAATTAATCTATTTATATTGCATTGTAGGCATTGTGTGCGATAGGAAGTGGAACAGAACAGTAATTATCATCATCACTACATAGTATAAAACAAAGTCGCTTTCCCTGTCCCTATGTCCCTATGTCCCTTTGTACGCTTAAATCTTTGAAACTACGCAACGGATTTTGATGCGGTTTTTTTTAATAGATAGAGTGATTCAAGAGGAAGGTTTATATGTATAATAATATCCATTAAATAGTGGAGAAATACTGTTATTTTTGAGGTTTCTAATGTGATGTCGTAAAAAATTACATTTTTTCCGCTTACATTGCAAACGCAGGCTGAACCCTACGAGTTTTATCAAAATAATGTACTAAGTATTATACACATTGAAAAGGTCTACAGAAAAGTCCGCGATGGTATATGTCTATCTCTTATGGATAACCCACAATAACTTTTTTTTGTCATTTACTTTTTACGACAAATAATGGCTAATATTCGATGCGATTTTAACCAATACAGCATTAATCCTTAACCAATTAAATACCTTGAATACATTGTTCATTTAATATAGATCTATATGGCCCTTTACACCGTATGATTTAAGTGAATATTATCGAAGATATTACAGATTTAAAAATTGCGGGACGTAGCGTTTGCAGCGCTACAGGCCGGCCGCCCGGCTATCTATTTTATACCCGTGCGAAGCCGGAGCGGGCGACGCTATGTTTTTATATACAACGTTCACAGTTTTTCTGTAGTGTATTTACATAGTATCAGCATTGCACCCGTGCGAAGCCGGGGCGGGTCGCTAGTAACATATAATTTGATGGCATACAACATGATAGAGTTTACGAGGACTTTGTGTTTGTCATATTTTTTTAACAGAAAGTCATATTTTACACCAGATTCTAAGATTTATTTTATAAGCGTATTTGACTCTATTTTGACAACAAATATATTGTAAAAACACGAAGCTATTTACGTATATAAAAAATATTGGTTTTCCTGAAAACTTATATTAGTTATATAATTCTAGCTAGGAAAGCTCTTCAAAAAAGCATAATATAATTACATATTTAATTCACATATTAAAAAAAAACTTTATTTTAAAATAGACTCATTATGGGGGTAAGTATATTTTGTGGTTAAAAAATCTATAAAGTTTCCCTCCTTAAAAGCAAGATTCACGCTAAAAGCTTACAAAGCTTCCATAAAGGTTCGCTTGCACCATCGCGACAATCACGACCGAACTATTTATTGTAAACAATTACACAATCAATAAAATCATTAATACCTTTAAAGGATAAAGTGGGCTTAACACCTGTCCACTTATCCTTATTGATTACGCTCGTCAGACTGGCCTGGTTTACTATTTAAGTGTACTATAAAATCGTGCATACTACGCTTATTTAACTGCTTTTACCACCAATACATCGTTTACACGAACCGCTAGTATTTTGCGTGAGTTCACCATTCTAATTAGTTGTTGTGAGTTGTGACCTAAATACAATGTAGGTAACATTTTTCTATAAGCATTCGCGTGTAACTCTTGAAATTATTGAAGCAGACGTAATAGATTTAAATATAATGAAAGCATTTTGATTCACAACGATCACACACAGTGAATAGTGATTGCTTAATTGTGGAACCGGTTTCGGTATGGTATTGAACTAATTCGAATTTTATTACATTTTAATTGATAAGGAAGCGATTCAAAATACACTCATGTTTTCTGTAATCGATGGTTAAAAGGTTTTTAAGATTGTTTTGTATCCGGAAATAGAGTGTACTTTATTATATACGTTATATACGTAAGTAGGTGTAAGATTTGTATAGTGGATGGAAGAAAGTTGTGATAGTACAGCATAACAAAATAAAACCTTACTTATTCAGATCAAATTACAAAACGGCTTATAAATAAAAAAACTTTCTAATAGTGCATCTTACCGTCCTACATCTAGTACCTAGTACATTCTCGTCCTTAAGATAGGCTACAAAGTTCATTTAATTTTCGTCGGTATTGATCAAATGGTGTGTCACTTACTATGAATATTAATAATACAACCATGTAGACCTATTCGAATCGTATTTACACCATCTCTCTTATTATAAAAAAGGTAGAATAAAGATGCAAATGGACAAACCATGCAAAAACTCCGTCCCTTATATAAGAAATCTGTTCAAGGGTTAGGATAATTACAAGCGGACCCACGGTCATGATTAAGGAGCTCGTACTAATTTGTATAGGTAACAGATAAGGGTCGACGAGTGACATTTAAAAGCGTGTCGTCTGCTCTTTGGCACAACAATTAGCTGTGTCCATCAGTTAAGGCGATTGGTAACCATGGCAACGAAGGACCACACACGGCTGACTGGACTCGGCTAGTGATGTGCGACGTTTGATTAGATTCCTCGATGTTTGTTTTGTTGAAAGCGCTATTGTATAATTTATTTACTTGTGTGCTAACGTTGTTTTCGTAGATAATATATCGATCTTTGTAAACATGAAAACGTCTCTTCGCTGTATGTTAGTCATAAGCAATTAAAAATATATTTAAGCGTAGTTTAATAGAAACAATAATTAAATTACGTATTGATAAAAAAAGGCTTAGAATTGAGAACATGTACAACTCGAAAGTATGTTATAAGAAGTGGATAAAAAGCATATTCTTCGCTTAAAAATTATTTACGTACTATACGTTCGTATGAGTCTAATATTATAGTTTTCGGAACAAAACAAAGGGCAAAATACAGTCCTCACTGTCAGCACTACCCCGATTCATAAATTACGAGCTATGTAAATTAAACCCTCTTATTATACACGAAGAACTCCATTTGGTATGTTTTCACTAATTAATATATGTATCAGATGGTAACTGATCGAAAACGGGTTGAGGTTCATTTATATTTTTATACGCGACACAATTTGTAACGCGGAACCTTTTGGATTTTGCGGTCCGTAATTAATTTCATCTTTTTTTTTTCAAAACAGTCGAAGTCAATAGTTTGCCTTCACTGATTTAATCATGAAGAAATAATACTGGATTTCTTATTCTTAGAAGTTTTCTTATTCTCATGAAAAAATATTATGTAATATACTATGTGACCGATTATAAACATTCTTGTACCAGTAGAAGACTAGGTACCAACATTATTCCTGTATGGCTATTTTTTTTTTGAATTTTTCAAACGGGAGCTCGTCATTTAGTATTTGACATGAAAACAAATGAATGAAATGATGCGCTATGAATATAAAGAGTATAAAACTAGATTGAACGTATTTTTAAAGCTTACAAAGTACAGTTTATTTCGGCCAAGCATTCGCATATTAAAGATGTCTCTCCCAGATATGACAATTTTTGGAATAAAACGGATTTATGTCGCACAAGATAATAAAAGTACAGTTTGAGCTGATGTTCTGAGGTCCGTAACATAATTCCGCTTAGGTGCCTTATTTATGTGTGATTTGAGAGGTCGTAGAACCTGTGGTAGAACGGACATTAAAATGTCACATGATAGGGCCATGTAAGTTATGAGAACTTCCCTTTATTATAATACCGCAATGTAGTCTAGTTTTGACTTATAACTGTAAAAGTAATTTAAGTCTTTAATTATTTGTAGTTCAAAGTTTATCTCATGGCCAAGTACTTGTTTATACAATGTTTAAAGAATTCAATAAAATGTCATGTTTGTTGGATATTCTACAACGTAATGATCATTACGTATGAAAGGTCAGTAAAAAAGAGCATAGACAGTGCAAATGACAGCGGCAATTGACTCTGGTATGTCCGTCGCAGTCGCACAGACGGACAGCGTGGACGACTCCTCTCAACAGCGCACCCACGATCCCACAATGATAGCAAACAATTATTATCTGCCCTACAAGCGATAAATCCGTTGTCCCGACTTGACCGTTATTGCCATCGACATACTATCTGATCCTATACTGTGACATATTGCTTCGAATATACCCTAATAGATATTTCGACTGGGCCCCGCTCTAGTCACGATTCCAGATCGTTTTGTATGTTCCGATTTCAGTTCACTTCGCAACATTTGTCTCCAGCGCGAGGGACATTGTAATACAAAATATGGATGAACTCAGTCGTAAACTTCCGTAAACATTCCGCAATAAACCTATCTATTCTAATTTTAGTAATTCTCATATTCTTGTTTAAATACGGCAGTAGAGACGGGCACCGTTAAGGCCTATGTAACTAGTATTTATATGATATAGATCTAAGGACGTATTGAATTTACAAAGTGTAACACAGAACTGTATTTATAATGTGTTATCAGAATTGGATTCAAATCGAGTGCGAGGTAAACTTTGAATTTATTTGAATTTCAGTCGAATAGAAACGGGTTCGAACAGTTATCTTCTACAATTATTGATAGGAATAGTTCGCTGTACAGCGATTGGTAATTCACTCGTAAAGTTGTATGGAAAGTTTAATACCAAAGTTTTAGTATTCTAAACTCGTAGTGTTAGTAACGGTACACCAAGTTCATAAGCCCTCCACGTCATATCTGCGCAATATTAAGTAACATCACAGATTTATCGCGGAGTAACAACGTATGATGTTGACTTTTTGCTAAATGTATAAAACATGTTCGCACAGAGCGGCTTTCCGCGGTCGCTTATATTTCTAGTTTCCCATTTATAGACATGTGAATGAGATATTCTGCGGATATTTTATCTATCAATCTTTAGCTTTTAAGATATACATTTTACGCAATCGTGTAGGATGTTACGTCGATAAAGCTATTTATGGCTGGTTACACTTTATTCCTCGGTACGCGATGCATTTCTCATTCCTCGTTAATTAACCAAATGAGTTTGATTCGATGAAACATCCGCGAATATGCATCGAGGATGTAGTCACGTAATGCGGTAGGTTCTCTACTTCTTTATATAGATATCCAATATATGTTAACTACTAATATCTGAGAATTGGCGCAACATGCAAAATATTATGAATATTTATCGGTAACTGTAATCAACAAACTTGCAAGTCGTAAAGTTATTCGTATGGAGATTTTTATTTCTAATTAAATTATGGAACTTTAGTCTTATAAAATGCAAAAGTATTGACTTTTCAGACACAAGACAACACATTATTATGATAAGGAGAAATTAAATACAAAAGCTATATTCATAGTAAATAAACAATCTATCGGTCTAAGACGGTAGCTAATTGAGCAAAAGGCATTGCACTGTGTTAATAAATTAAGCTCAATCGATGCGGAAATACAGGTATGGCGCCGGCAAATGTTACTTGTATTCACTGACCATCAGCACTGATGGTAGATTGACACTTGAATGATGAGAAAGTGAAACAAGAGTGAAAAACCGAAATAAGATTCGTATCTATCGATCATCTAATTTTCCGCTATTAAAATATTTATACAATGGAACATTACAGCTTGATCCTAAAACTCATATCAATGTTAATATAGATAAATTAAAAATAAAATGAAATGCCACAACAATGATGTTAATTAGACCATAAACTCTCAGTTACTTAAATTTATCAATAATTATAATCGCCGTTGCTTTCAGCGTATTAGAATTAATATAGTTCATTGATCTTAAAGCTCATGTACCACATATACGGAACAAGTACAAGGCACGAACAGTTTTACAAGCAATTCCAAGAAAGATAAATGTTCGAGCAACGAAACACACGTCCAAAACTACAAGCAAATGTCGCACAAGCGGTCTTTAACAAATCTATTATAACAGTCCGATCCTATCGGCTGACAAGTTGAATAAAACAGGGGTTTCGCACACGCATTTTCTATCGAGATACGCAAAGGCTCTCATTCCAATCTAGCCTTTGGATAATTAAATGTCAATTGAAGCGAAAACTTGCCGCAAGCAAACCAATAGTAGATAATTCTTGTCGATTGTATCTTCATAACAAGCTCGGATTATTCAATAAGCAGAATCTCATGCACTAGATAGGTTTCATATAAAATCAATACGTTATTTTTTGTTTTTACAAAGTTGTTTGATGAGTTAAGTAATAAAAAAGTCGATTTTATCTTCAGTCTATCTTGGAATCAACAAATTATAAACGTATAAAAATTCAATGCATTCCCTATAATGTAATAGAGTCTAGAGTATACTTATACTTAAATCTTTAGTGTGACAGATGGATGAATTATATTCGATCCATACAATAATATTGCCATATTTTAATAAATAATCTCTGCAAAACATCGCTGACCATCGTAATTTATATGATACCTGTAATATTTCCGCTCGTCAACGATCATCATTCAAGCTGTTTTTCTCGACTATTCGAATCGCATCGTGTGAAATCTAAATACAAGATACCTCCAATGTCAAGCACGTTATCTTCATGTAAAGATTTCAGTGAAACTGGCATTGATACAAAAATTTCTCTTAAATCAAAGAAATCACATAAATAACTGTTTTTATACACACTATTTCAATTTGATACAGCTGTGCCCATTATCGAATAAACGACGTGAGGTCAGCGTAAGGAGAGCGTGTTTTTATCGTAATGTTTTTGTAATGCGCTCGAGTAAAAAACTGTCATTGAAATATGTAGCACGTAGAACTACATTAGCCTAAGTGTAACTTAATGTTTTCCTTATTCAGGCGATATTTTTGTTCTAGGGTTAAAAACGTAGCCTTAATCACTCTGTGAGATTTATAGGCGCGCAAATAATTTGCAAATTCCTTCCGATGCTTGATAATTAATTTTTCAAGTTAGATTTAAGGCATATGTAAAACTAATTAATGTAGAATGTTATCTAAAAAGTTTCAATTTAATATAAAAATATCATTACTTATTACATAGTTTTTTTTTATTTATGTTAGCGTAGAGAGAGGATATCATTAACGAAATAATAGCAAAATTTATTTTTCTGAAATTTTCTCTACACATGGAATATTATTAAGTATAAATTTACATACGTACGTTCTTTTTTGCAATTGGAAAGTTGAAAAGGTTAAAATGATTAATATAAACCGCAATCAATTTGACACTACATATTAACGGTACAAAAATAGTTTTACACGACATTCATAGTTATTACGCGAAGTGATATCATAGCACTTTGACAAGGTTACAGGGGTTATTCGCGTGATCCAACACTATAGCCATACTATAGCCGAGTTTACGAAACGTTGATATTATCGCTCAAGTAATAAGGCTTGAAATTGAAATTCTGACACCAAGAACATCCAACTGCGGTGAACTTGGCCTGTAGTTGAAGCTCTTGTTCCGAGAACGCGCTACGCGATTTAATTCTATCATTTATAGTTTTACTTATAAGCTTGATAACGTTTTTTTTTTCATTTTCATGACTAAAAAAATGCCTTTCAACTTCATTTGGCATTTTTGCAAGAAACTTAAGGAGAGATTACGTTATATTATTTTCTTCTACTATGTCATGTAACAATATGTATTAACTTAATATAAATACTTTTTTAAACATCGTAAATTTATTCATACAGTTTAATCAGAGCTTTTTGTCATTTGATGTGTAGATATACTTCAAAAATTCTGATGTAATTGAAAATGATAATTAGAAAATGTTTTAATTAAAATATGGTTATCAGTATTAAAAAATTTACTGTTTAGTTCTTACGACGCATATAATGGTCTAGACCTCAAGGGCAAACCAAGTTATTCACAGTAAAAATTGTCGCATCATGCCCATTACTAATATTACAATGTATCGCTTTGACGTCTGTTTGCGTGGGTGTTATTGATCATATAAAATTTCATATTAAAGCATGCGTATTAATTTCACTTTTGCTTCAACTCTTCATTGATTTTTATTTTGAAATGAATAATCGTTTTATAAAAAGACCCGAGGCGAGGATCAACCACGAAATTGTCGATAAACGATCTGAAAACTTCGATTCATAAATATCGAAGGCATCTCAAAAAGAGCAAGCGCTCATTCACGCTCCGGTACAACATAATTACTATTTTGTTTTTATGCTTATCTTGGAACATGCCTTGGAAATCTTTAATATATTTCGAAGACAATACGAAAACAACTTTTTGCAAGGTATAACTAATTGTATTGGTTATAGCTAATCAAAAGGTATATTTTTAGACATGGTCAAAAAATGTTTTGGTTGTACGTACATTTTTTGTTACAATTTTTTCGTGCTTTTCATTATTTTGAGGATACGTTGTTTTGTTATTGAGAGTAGTACTGAACAGTGAATATAATAAGAATACGAACACCTCTAAAAAATTAATATTGTTACCAGAATGTTTACTTTACAAGCTTTTAAATGTTAGATTTAAAAGCCAAAAACTGTATTCATTGTAACACTACATTGATTCGAAATCAATTGTATACCAATGATTAGTGCGAACATTGCACCAACGAATAATGATTATTATAAGCTACGCAATCAAACAGTAAATTAAGTTCAACATAAAATATCCGACAATACAAGTCTTGCATTTCGAAACCCCTTATCTAGAACTTGAGTCATTATTATCAAACAAAATAGCATAAAATAACGTCGGTCACTTGAATTTCTTTAATGAGTCATAGGGCGCTAACGAATCTACGTCAAACTAACAATCTACTATGAATAATGGAGAGCACGTACGAAACTTTGGCCCAGATCTAAACCGGCTATACAATTAGCTTACTTGTTATTTGAAATATTATATGATTTATTTCGGCTTTTATTGTTTAACCTTCGAGTGAAAAATTAGATGTAATTTTGAGAGACTTAATTGTGATATATGGGCTTTATATTCATCTAAGATTATTCAATAATAAGTTTTAGTTTGGTAATATTCGATATTGCACAAAAAAGTATATATGTAGTTGCATAGATATTTCTATTATAATATCGAAATTATGTAAAAATTGTAAAATAATCTTAACATGCTTGGACATTACATAAAATTAGCGGATACACGGAATTAACTTAAAATTAGAATGTCGTTGGGGTAGTCTGAAATTATGTTTATAAAAATTACCGACCATTTTTTTGTTATTATTGTTGGATGTATTCTATTTGTGTTAACAAACTACTTACTACGTACAACGTTAAGCGAGCAAAAATGTTTATAATTTATATTATTATTTCTCTGTAAGTGATTCAAATGTAATCTTTTTGAGAAATAAATGTCTTAAACCATAATTAGTTTTAACAATAAAATCCAACATTCCTCAAACCAACATAGATTGATATTCCTTGAAAAATAAAAAATAAGCTTCTGCGTAATTCAAGAAGAATACTGTAATAAACTCCAGAGCAATTTGAGGTCCATGGGTCTAATATAGCTATAAGTAGCCACAGCCGAAGGGTGACCACAACCGCTCGTCCTTTATTACTCTTTACCACGCGTGCTCATTTTTGTAAACCCTTTTGTTCCACCTCCATTGTAATAAGGTTCAATTTGCCCTTACATTTCACTAAGATTATATCTCACAATGAATTAGTATAGCACCGCGATTTAAATAAAAAACAGCGAGGTCGCAATTAATTGTAGGTACTAGAAAGTTAATAATAGTTTTATAAATACAATTTATTGTAATTGTACAGTCTTTGTACTTATGTAATATGTCAAAAATGTAGTACAAATGTTATTTTGTATATACGTATAAAATCATGAAAACAGTTTAACAAAATATAGAGTCGTTACACATGGAATTAAAATGTATTCCACCACATAATTAAGTAAGTGTTATATCAGCTGAATATCAAGTTATCGCAGAATCGGGCCGACAATGCTGCTAAGATACTTTTATGGGAGAACTAAGTTAGGAAGACGTTCATTGTAATTGGCTCTAAGTGGCTGGAGACATTTCTCTAATGGGCTATCCGCGACTTGGTCATATTGTCTTCCCAACGAGACCTCACGATTGTCTCATGCCTATTTGGTAAGCCTGTTAAAGATCTCGTTTTGGATTCCATTTTGAAATACGTTCGTTAATTCGGAATTAGTTAGCAATTGCGTATTCTTGGTATTTGATATGAATTAATGCATAACTACTTCATTTAAAGTAATTTTATAGGCCCTTATTTTTTATTTATAGGGATATTTAATAAACTAGAATTAATTTCAATTATTTCACGCAGTGGTGATTCATAATTGAACATTTATTAATAGAATGTACTTATAATTGCTGCGCAGGAGTAGCTTGCGCTCGCACATATGAAAGAGTTCAACGATACGCGCACAATTCAAATTGAAATTATTACGTTTATTTTAAGATCATAATATATCTGTCATATTAAGCTATAAAATATTTATATAATGTATCTTATGAATTAAGGGCAATAAATTGTAAATCCTCTTTTTAAATGAAAGCATACAATCTTAAAATCTAAAGTCAATATTCAATTAATCCTTTAAGGTTCATATAATCAACTCGTTATAAAATGATACGCATAATTAATAATAATTGAAGATAAAATTGGCCGATAAGCCGGCATCAAGTGACTTCGGGTTTAAAAGTATCGTATTAACGATAAATAATGCATGAAGATCGCAGATTATATCAGATATGCGATCTCGCGATGTTTGATACTATCTTAAGATTATTTAACAATTACATACATAGGAATTTCAATGAGATCTATATCTGAAGTATTATAATAAATATATCATACACGATTATCTTTTAAATTGAGTATAATAACATTTATCAATCTAAATAAGGCTTAAGTTATAATTCGCGCTAAATAAGTAGACGTTGGATAGACTTACGTCAATTTATTATCAAATACTATATTTAACCCCTTACTGAAATTATTTAGAGTTTATTGTGTCATATATTAATAAATAAAATAAATAAAATAAAAAGCCCATTTATTCTGAACTAAAAACTTATACACTACATATATACATATTTTCTTATACATTATACAGCTATATTTAACCCCTTACTGAAATTATTTAGAGTTTATTGTGTCATATATTAATAAATAAAATAAATAAAATAAAAAGCCCATTTATTCTGAACTAAAAACTTATACACTACATATATACATATTTTCTTATACACTATACAATTATAAAATTGTCATATATTATCGCCTATTTAAGACAACCCTAATATATATATATATATATATATCATTTATTCAAATTTAGGACAACCCTAATAAGTATTTCTTATACTTCAAATATGTACTATTAATATCTATTTATTTAACTATAGCATGGAGTAGATATACACTTGAAATAGTGAAAGCTCTTACTACATTTTACGACAATCTGAAATTTAAACAGCAACCAAATACAACGAACAAGAGACAATACATTTATTCAATAACACTGGCAGTTAATTTTCAATTTTTTATTCATTACAAAAGCTCTATGGAAGTCAGTAGGTACTATTGACACGTCTGAAATACTAGAAAGACGTTAGATTGTTCATCTCGGTTGAATTTCTACGAATATCTAAACGACACATCTCACTTCACTTATCACAACCGAGCCTCGTTAGTCGGCTGCATGGCGAATGTTTTGCAAACATTCTGAATACCTTGCTGTTTCCTTATTGTAATAAAGAACTGCGATAATTGTTGCCGCTAAACTTTTTCGGAAACATTCTTATTGGAAAATTAATGGTCGGTAAATCGATAAAATTGCATTTAAAAAGTAGGTTATTAAAATTATTGAAAATGTAGAGTTTAATGTAATTATTTATGCTAATTTAAAAAGCTCCGAAAAAGCTTAAGCGTCATTTATGTTAAAATTACGTCATTGTATATGTTAGTGTTTAGTATGTAGATTGTAGAGTGATACACGAAGCCATTTAACATGTAGTTTAAATTATTTCTAATTAGATCTTAATTGATATAATTTAATTTATCAATACTTGATGGAATAGTCAAACGTAATATAAAACTGTTCATTTTTACGGTTACTCCATATACGTTCGATACAAACGATTGTTATAAATAAAATTTAATTAGCATTCAGTTATCATTGTCCATATTTCAAACCGCCACAAAAGCCATTACGACTAAATCAAAGTTCTACTTACTGTTATCACGAGACAATTGCGAAAGCTCTGTGTTATGTAAAACTATGTTAAACTCCGTTTCGCGCCAAAACCACCCCAATATCACCTCACTAAGTCTCACAGTCACAGAAAGTTCAATGTTGTTGAATATTAGTCACACATGCTTAAAAATGTTTGTCGTGTTTATGTATGCGCGCGCCGGTTCGTGGAGCGCGCGCGTCCACCACGCAAGTAGGCTCGTAACGTACTAGCGGATAGAAACAAAGCGAGCGACCGCCGGCTACCGAGTTAACCAGCGCGATGGACACACCGTACACGTGAACTTATTATGTATTGGCTAAGGAAACTTTTGTTGGGATTATGGGCTAGAGGGTGGTTCGCGAGGAAGGTCAAATGGAAAATGCTTGAAGGGAAAACTAGTTCAGTCTTAAATTATATCGAGCCTGTTATGGATTAGGTCATAATTCTCTAGGTAGCGTACGTGAGAATATATTTTTTAATTGTATTTTGTAAATGCAGTTTGGGTAATAATATACATATTTTACAAATAATATTCGTATCTCCTTAGTCATTAACCTATATTAGCAAAGTCGGTTTTAAGTTGATGAAGCCATAAATTCGATTTCTCATTTTCTAGTAAAACGTATAAAACAAACTAAATAGCTTGCGTTATGGCCTCATAAAATTTAAACAGCTTTATAGAATATTACGTTGCATCCAAATAAGTCCGAGCTATAAACAGGACAAAAACAAGGTTTAGTATGAAAATGATTCTCGAATAACGTTTGATAGTTTGGATTAACAAAGCTCCCAGTCAGCCGGCTCATAGAGTGTACATTTGAACGATCAAGTATCGTGAACTCACTTCACTATGCTATGTTCCTGGTTGTATCTTATAGAAATTTATTCCAGGCCTGCATAAGATCGTAAACTCGTTGTATACCGAGGATAAACGTTGTAATTTACTACAGATTGACGTGTTATAGCGATGGGACGTTTACAATATGGATTGATTTGAAGCCGTAATGAAATATTAATTAAGTTCATGGCAACAGGTTTGACTAACATGGAAGTATTGATGGCTATTTTTCCGTGTATGGCACTTCAAATTAAAAATACTTAGAGAACGTAAATACAGTAGGCAAGAACATAAGTGCTTAATTGGTGTTAGCTTAATGTATCGTATTTTATGTTTGTTACATACTTCCCAACACTTAAATACTTTTTTTTTTATGTTTAATACTTTTAAATTTCCAATATTGGTTTTTATCGGTAGATAATAATGTTTTAATGAACGTTACTATGTACGATGTTGAGGCATGAATGCCGGGTATGGTTATTCACGACTATTAGTCGAAACTGAGCAGTTAACCTAAATTTAATTATAAATTTGATAATCACCAGTATAGATCAGTAAAGTTGAAAAAAGGCAATGAAGTTAGGTTTTTAAATAATTAAAATATACGTTTTCGTTTAATTAAAAATGATTCCATAAAATATTTTTCAAAACTTATTGCAAACAAAAATTACTCTGAAGCGACGGATATCAAGGCAGTTTTGAACCCCACTCTCAAAGAATTTTATTACATTCTTTCGTATTAAAAAAAAACTATTCTTTGTCACTTATAAAAGAACATTGGATATTGCAAGTTGCAACGTTGCCACCGATCTTCTTTTAAAAATTGAAGAGGGTAACTTTACTACGCACGTGACTCAATTATGCCGACACATTCTATATTCTCTCGACTCTTTTTATATTCTTTAAAATACCTTATATATGATATTTTGTCCTATGTAATGTAAGGTACAAGTATTAAACGTCCTAGCTAGTGTTTAATAGTTTTTTTTACTAAAATCTAAGAACAAATATAAGAAAATAATCATCTCCCGAATAAAAAAATAATCATCAAAATCGGCTAACCCTGTCGATAGTTCTGCGGTAACAAACCTGTAAAGAAATTAAAAAGTACATTCGAATTCAGAACCTCCTCCTTTTTTAAGTCGGTTGAAAAGTCACAATTAAAATGCGATATGCCTACTAATAAGATAATTTACCTCGAAAACACGCTTTCAAGTTTTTATCTATGTTTAGTTAAAAACCACAAAAAAAAGATATAAATAGAAAAAATTTACATAACTCGCTAAATTTTCTAATTTGAATATTGACTGGCGTTTTACAAGGTGTAGTCAATCAAATGGCGCCAGTTTCGATAATATTACGAAACAACCGTATAGAATAAAAAAATAAATAAGCTTCTTATGAATAATAAAATAAAATAATTTGTGGTTTACCATCGTAAATAAATATTTATCATCTGTACGTTTTTTTTTTTTGAGGAAAAAAAAATTTTGTATGAATTTCAATTCGTATCCAATATAGGTACTAATTTTCCCTCAAAAATTAATTCCATGTAGAGTATAGACTATAGAGTAAAGTAGTAGTACAGAAAAGTTTATTGGTATGTTGAATTACAAGGATAATTAATATAATTTTAAGTTAGATACATCCATACTAATATGTATTATAAATGCGAAAGTAACTCTGTCTGTCTGTCTGTTACTCAATCACGCCTTATTTACTGAACCAATTTGCATGAAATTTGGTATAGAGATATTTTGAGACCCGAGAAAGGACATAGGCTACTTTTTAGGAACGGGAACTATGCGGGTTTTCCTTTGACTGCGCGGGCGAAGCTGCGGGTGGAAAGCTAGTTTAATATAAATAGAACATTCAATCAATTATTAGAAGAGATATTTCATGTAACAAAAGAAACCGAACAAGAAATCAAAACAGTAACTTATTTAGCTTTTAACAAAGGAGGGTGTTTTTACTTCTTGCCACATTTTTTCCTAACTCGAAAAGCATCAGATTGCGTGACGTATGTAGGGTGAAATAGCCGTTCACTTATAATTACCAAGAGAATGAACTTTGCTAGTTTTCGGTAGCTTACCTTTACACGATACGATATGGTTACGATACGATTTATGTCTTCTACGTGTACCTACATTACTATCGAATGGCAATTTGATTTTATTTCGTATAAGTATGAAATGATTCCGATAATTCTGACACTTAAATGTAGTTTGTATTATTACTGCGTAAAAAGGGCTATAATCCTATTTTTCGATTCACTGAAGCTAATCAAACACAATGATTGATTTGATAACTGAGCAATGTAAAGTAAAATAATCGTAAAATTATTGCGACATCTTATGTTGATACAGTTTATTATCCATTAGTAATTCTAATTAATAACATTTATATAATTTTTTAAGCTGCAAAAAAAACAATAAAATTGTATATTTCTATTATTTTCCTCAATATTTAGAAAGTCGTGAACTTTAAATAGCATTTCTCGCTTTCAAAGAACTTTAGCCGCGTGACTTCGAATACCCTTCTCAGATTTAACGTCATATTGCAATAAAAGGGTGCGTAATGAAGGAAAACCCACACAAAAGATAAACAATAAATTTCATATTTTAACTATGAAGTAAATAAATATTGTGTTAATCTGATATAAAAATATGGAAATTTTCATATACAAATGTGTGTGGTTGTAAAACACTAGTCATTTACCCTTACTCCGACCTTGGAAAACCTAGGAATTTAAGATAAAAATTAAACAAAAGTATTCTCCATTGCACTCTAGAATAATATAGCTTTTAAATAGTGAAATAATTTTCATAATCGATCCAGCGGTTTGGATGCTTATTTTATTTAAATTTACAAATCAATAAAACAAATTCTATTGACTCACAGGCTTTTATTGAATAATAATTATTGGTTTTATCTGTACAATAGCATTTTTCTCAGCCGCTTCATTATACAGACTTGAAGTATCGTTATCGCATCTATAACATAAACAAAAAACAAACAATAATTACATTTGAAAGAGTCTTTTAATGACACAAAAGCTTGCCTTTAACTTACCAACAAGAAAAATTCCTCGAAACAAATTAAGAGTTATTAAGCTGTCTTAACTCTTAAGTCTATGATAAAAGAACAACTGTTTGATAAATATATTATTACAAAACCTATACGTAACAAAATAAACAATAAAGATATACGAATGTTCGATACGGGTTATGCAAATTTAAAAAGAATACACCGTCGGCATCCATATATTTGCATTAAATTCTTTTGGAGATGTCATTGTCTTGACTAATATTGCTTATAACAAATATCTGTTGTGTATTATGTTACATAAGTATTGATAAATAATTATTTATGAGTGTGTGAAATATGTTTGTAAAACTAAGTTTTTCTATAAATAAATGAACAGTCGAGATTTTTAGAATGTCTAAAAGACTTCTTAGGACCAAGCTCATAAAACGTATCCCAAAGTTTCTCACAAAAAAAGCTATTCTGCATTAAACAAACATATAAAATACGGTTTTTGTGACAAAGATGTAGATAGGGAATATCAAACGCGACCGCCGCCTCTCGGGCCGGTGCCCGACAATAGTTAATCAAAATGCCGTATCTCATACTGGCTTGCTCGGTCTAGAGTTTTGCTATTTCGATTTCATTTGCGTGTTCGTGCTGGCTGTTTTTTAAGTCTTGCTGCGTCCGCGCCGTTCGCCTAAAGGTCACGCCTTGAACCCGCGCTTTGTTATCCCGCAGAAATATGACGTGAACAGGTATGCCGAGATAAATAGGATTCTGAGGATTTGTTGGAGTCCCGGCTTTTTATGCAGCGTCTGATTGGCGTCAATGATATTTGAAATGCATAGTTGGCAGAGTAAAAGAGCTTTGATCACTTTTAACCAATGAAAAACTAAACGTTAATAATTTATGAATAACATATTGTTTTCACAAAGAATTTATTTTAGATACGGAAATAAGATCAAGTACCGTTACATAGTATACTGTTCCTGACCTTGAAGTAAATCATACCAGTACAATTTTCGCAGAATTAACAGCGCTCTATGATAGATTCTAGCACTGTTTTAACTAAGAAGATTGGTTGCTTACCATAAATATATTATTTCCATTTCCCGATGATGAATGGCGAGTGTAAATCTTGTCTATAGTCCATTGCTTGTTAGTTAGTACAGTTCGATCGTGACTCCGACTGCTTCTCAGAATTGGTTTGATAAGACTTCTTGTTTACAAGAGAATCTCATATCATCGTTCATTGTTCGGTATCTGTTACGGGCACGTGTTTTTTCAACACGTTTTTGAGTGTGGTGACGTTGTGTAGTTTTTATTGTTATATGTAATTACGGTCACGAACCGGGTGAAGCCGTATTAATTGAATTCCTAGATGTAAGTTGGAGTTGATAGTAGGGTGAATAGGTTTTAGATAAAGTGTGTTGGGTATGGCGATGAGTGATTACATACAACGTAAATTAAATAGCTAATTGTCGTATGGAAATAACTTATCGTTCAACCGAGGATATTATCAAAAACTTAATAGATTTTTAAACTAAAATATTTAAATTTTATGTCGTAATATTTAAATAAAATTTATTCTTGACTTGCGCTGTAGTTTGCGCTACAATATACAGTCATTAAAATGTTACGAATTAGATGGATTATAATAAATTCAGGAAAAGTTATGTAGAATTCTTATTTGAAAATATACACAAAGAAATCTTTAAAATTAATAATTTCAAAATGTTATTAATTTAATCATCAGAAAAAATATTAATCTCAGCGCTCGGTTAAGAATAAAAAACTGTATTCATATGGATTCTCTCATTTCAGTGCTCTAATGAGAGAGGTTTCTTTATATAAGACTTTTTAAATGCCTTTAAAAAACTGTGCACGTGCGTTTAACTGCAATTTGCTTGAACAAATAATATTATAAATCATGGTTCGATAGAAACATGATATCGACGAGCTATACATTTTTTTTAATTTTTTTCTTAAACCTGTTATTTCTTCCTAGTAAATAGTTTATTTCGGAATAATGACACTACAAGGAAGTTATCTGTGACTCCAAAAGAATTTAAAGCTTCACATACAATAACAAAATATTTTTCGATCATAAAAAATATTATGATCATGGCTGAACTAATACTTGACACATTCAAATTTAAAACTCACACTTCCAATGAAAAAAGTTCATTGCTTTTAGAGCCAATAAATGTTCGAGTCGTAAAAGGGAAAAAAAATAAAAAAACTGTTGAATTGTTCGTTCCATTCCAATCTTGGAACTGGTTTCCTAAAACGCAGAGTGATGTGGACCCTATCATCTGTCCTCACGAACTATATTTATAAGGGCCGGGAATTATAATCGATTTAACGTTATAATAATTTGATTACTGTAGCTTTCCTTACTTATTTATGGGATCGCGTGGGACGTTATTCCTTGCTTTTATTGACTCGAGCTATCTAAAAGTTTACAAACATCAAGAGATCGGATATCGGTTTAATATTGTGATTCGAATGCACTTCGATAATTTTATTGGGCGATGGAATTACCCTATTTTATATTAAGTCGTTGCATGGTGCGTGATTATTTTATGTAATGTTTTAGTGTACACCGTTAAATTTAAATAGGAACCGCTATATTAAGGAGATTTTTCTAGGCTTTTGCTTATTTAGATTACATTTTGATTTTGGTTGAATAAAATGAATTACTTAGTTTGGATCCTTCACATGTAAATATTCTTGAAATAAACGAAATACACTGTTGAAAAAGGATTTAGTTCCATGTTGTGATCGATCAAACATCGACCGAACGATTTTTTTTTAAATATAACTTTACGTATCTAAGAATGCAAAGAAATATAGATATGAGAGAATATGTAGATATAGTTAAAATATTATGTTCAAATCAATTAATAATAAATGCACTGTACAATTTATTGATGATCCATTCTAAAAAGAAGATTATTATAAAAAACGTAGTTGTCAAAAGCACTTAATATATTTTAACGATTGCAAAAAATTTGAATATACGTAATGTTCAATCAATAAGAAAGAAGGAGCACCTTAATCCTTTTTATATCCATCCCCGCTATTACCCTATTTTTGCGTGAAGCTCTCGTGTTTTACGAAAAAAGACCTACAGCAGGCTTATTAATTTTAAAGAGGATATCAAAATTAATGTTCAATCTTTAACAATCTCGTATAACAAGAAAACAGCATTACAAGCTTATTAAATAGCTCACTTAGTCTCGTTTTTATGTACTCCTACGACTCTTAAATGGTGGACCACGGCCGTTTACGGTAAAACGATCCATTATATTTGACCGTTCATCCACACGGGTAAATCACCACTTTAGACTTGCTCGTATATTTATAGTGTATATATTACGGCCTCACTAAATTTATGGGACGCATTACGATGTCATTACCACTTAGATCGACGGGATAGGTAAGAGGATACGGGAACATTTTACTAAGTTATTTTGATGGCTGCACTTTGTATTTTGTACGCTTTTGGTTTGTTTTGTGTTTTGTGATGTATATTTTTGTATGGAAAACATTTACTTGTTTTGAGTGAGCTTGGATTTAAAAATAATAGTGAAGGTATGAACACTCTAATAACGATGACCTATGAACGTTGATACAATTATTAGGTACTGTGATATAAAACAGTTTATAAATTTATAGTGTAAATAATTAATGTAAAATGTAAAAAATATATAAATATTCAATCCATAATTGCGGCCGGACAGTAACACGTTGACTGTTGCGTTGATTAATTTCACACGGCTCCATATTTTGCGATTCAAGATATAATTTAATAATCAAAAAGTTAAAAATCACATCTCTTCTCTGATTCGTCTTCTTATTTATTCGTTTACAGGAGATATTTACAAGTTACCCTACCTTATTAATGGCATTATAAATCACTACTTATAATTAGAAAATTTTTGAAGATACACGAGGATTAAAGAATCCAAGAATGTAGCTCTACTTTAAATATCTACCAGATTATATTTAAATTTTGTAATATTTCAAATCAATAATTTGCCCGAAAACACAATATAATCTTCTAGGTGCCGTATATTTTGTATATTAATTGATACAATGGTAAATTGTATTTACATTCTTAGCCTATAAAACTGTCTGTGCATATTCAAAAAAAGTCGACTAGATATGAAATATGTCTTAAAAATAAAGATGCTATTTGCCTCTATTATAAGCTATTAAATTGATCACGACTTCGTCTGCGTTGATAATAATATCTACAGGTGTAAGTGGCGGTAAGAATGCTAATAAATTTACGAAGAATGAAGCTAAAATTGCAAGAACTAAAAGTTCTTTAGTTAAATGGTGGGGTGTGTTCAAGACTATTAGCATGAAAAATAGCTATCGAATGCCTCCAATAAAAGAAAAAGAATTATTTCAATGCCTTTAGTTAAATGAATAAAGAATATTTTTATCTCTCGTAAAATATTGTTAAATATACTCACAACAATGTATGGTGTAAAAATATAGAGGCAAAGATAGGGAAATAATAATAGCGATCCAAAAAGATTTTGAATAAGATCGATCTATTTTTGTTCATGTGCCATCTATTGGTATACTTTGTTGTATTACTGATAAATGATAACTGTTGTATATGAGTCTTCACTGTCTTACCTTTACATGAACACTATCAACTACATAGATGACTTCCGTATCCTGAAAGCAATTAGACACAAAACCGAAATGCACATAACCCGCGTGCTTATCAGAAACAAAAGTCATCGGTCAGCGAGATCACAATAAATCGTGACACTAGAACTGAACAAATGAATGTTAATGAAGGTCTGCAATCTTTTAATTAAAGTACGTTACATTCGCCCCATGTTCCTGTTATCTTAGGGTATAGTTTGTGAGGTTTACAAAATGTAGGCAGTCACGCAAGAAGTTGGCTCGCGAATGTTAATAGACCAGCGCAGATTCCAATGGATGTTAATGATATACGACGGCACAAGCCGATAGCAAATAGAAACGTATTGAACATTCGTAATGGTTAAGACATCATAAGTTATAAGCCAAAGCTCAAAGCTATATATCTTCTGGAGCGAGGACTTGACACACAAACGATATGCTAATTATCTAAATGGTCAAGGATTTAAAGACATTTTAGCAAAGTTGCATGTCTAGTTTTGAGACAGACAATAGGATAAACCGTGTTTTAAAAAAAATGGTAAACACAACCTTATATTATATTGCTTGCTGCGTAAATAATTGATACAATATATATTAATTGTGTGATGAACATAGATGTTTGCTCTGTGTCTGGGTGTTAATTATCTATATAAGTATTTATTTAAAATTATATTATATATGTATGTTTATCAGCCATCTGGTTTCCATAACACAAGCGAAAGCTTAGTATGGGATCAGATCGTGCCGTGTGTGAAAATTGTCCCGAAATATTTATTTATTTTATTTATTTATATTTGTTATTTTGACTATATTTTATGTTGATTATTTGATAAAAAATACTAATAATGGTCCTTGGTTTAAAACGCCCACTCATAACACAGCATGAAACGTAGCAGCTACAGTCTGCTTATTTATATAAACTATTGTCTCTTGTCCTACGCATTGTATCGTAGACTCAAATGTTATAACTTTATACAGTTACCCACCTCGACTTGAGCACATTAAGATCTCTATATGAAACTTGAACTAGGACGTATACATTATACATATTCCTACAAGGAAACGTTTAGCGTATCCACCCAGAGCCTGCAGTCTGCTACCGCTCGTTTCCAACAAATAATGAGCCCCATTGTCATGTTATGTAGAGGTCAGAGTCTGACTTTATTAAGAGTCATGGTATGTCCGTCCGACTCGAACCTTGTGCGATTGTTTTATATTTTTGTTCTATGACTCTAAGCCTGTAATTTCATAAGCGACATGACGTTAACACAATTGATACGTCGCTCAAGAATAAACGTAAACAGTTCGCAATTAGAATTGAATTTTCTGTGAATAAATTAGACATGTTGTGACATTAGGATTAATTAAGATTGTATTTTGAATCCATCGTTGGTTCGCCGTGGGCGGTGCATTACTGGACATGCAATATGAATTGTACGCTAGTGCTTGAGCCGAAGCGAAAATGTCGATGTAAATAGTGGAATCAATGTTTCTCGAGATGATAATAGTCACACCTTTATTTACTGTGGGAATCTCGTCGTAAGCATTTTCTCATTTAGCCTTCTTGGAATTTTCATTTCGGAAATTAATATTTGGCAAAAATACTTTAATTTTATAAAATCTTCGGCAGCACATGCATTATACTATTTCTCTATATATTATGGCTCTAGCTCTATCGTATAAATTTGGAAATAAATATAAGCTTTTATCACTAAAAAATAAATTGAAACCAAAGAATTATTTTATGTATTTGTAAAAGTGAATTTACAGCCCTTATTACAACCCAACTCACATTAAAGCATTTGGAGAGCAATGCGAAATATTATGTAGAGACTTATTTACCAAATAAAGCATAATTATTTAAACTAATTATGTTACCTATATGCAACATTTTTATTTTATTTCACTTACACAATATTATCCAAAAACAAACCGTTAGCCCTGCACTTAGCATACAATTACAATCAACTCTAGATTACTTGTTGCTCTGTTACAGTCAACTGTTAATGGTTGTGTCTAGATGTTGGCGCCAAATGCATTTAGTTAGCATTTACCTATTCTTGTCATTGCAATTATTTATGATACTTTGATATCTTAAATTAAAGCGGTAAATTAATCTGAATATATTTGAATTAATTATAGTAAATCATCTTAAGATTATATAACCATTTTTTCTAAGAGAGCATCATGTGGGCCACGTAATATAATGTAGAATACTTATAAATAGTAACATTATAATTTGATCTAATGGACTTGCTTACAATGCTAGATTCATTATATTATAAAAACGTTAATATTGAGAGTAATTAAATTGCCTTAAATGTAATATGCTTATAGTACGAACTTTTTTTTACGAGTTATAAGAAAAATATGGTTATAGTTAAATTTGGTTTTGAATTCAGCTATTAACATATTATTATTTTACAAAGAATGAATGACTTTTTACCTACCTCCGCTGTACTTGTTTATTGTTTTTCACACAATCTGTTAGTTGCCTGGAAGAGATTACTTGTTAGTAATAAGAACGCCTTCTGTGTTGTATGTCCTAGCTTAAGTTTTTAATGTACCTACTATTGTTATATTGGCAGCACAATAAAGTGTTCAAAATAAATAAATGTAATAGAGTTCACCTAATATCAAGTGTGTAGTAAGGCACATTGTTAAAGGGCATAATAATATAGCCTTTTTATGAGAAGCTTTTGAACAAGAAAACAACACAATTCTGTATCTATTAAATATAATATTAACTATGGATGAAAGCTTTCAATTATTTTCATACATTGTTGCAGTAAACAGTCTTCCTATCATACACATCTATTATATTCAGTTCCGTCTATTAGACCTAATGTTATTTACGGCTACCTGAAACATGGTAATGTTTGATAAGGCTCCAAGCACACTATGGTCATAGTAAAAAGAGAGAAGTATGATATCTTCGAACCGAGGTTCGGTGTTTGTTTATATACAATTATTATTTAAAGCGCGTGTACCGTGCGCTCCTAAACGCTGGGAGTTGGCCAACTTTACTCTTTATACTATGCTATTGTACTCATAAGTGCCCAAGTTCTTCACTCAAGAGATATTACCATACAATCTGTTTGCTACTTGAACTATCACGTTTAAGATATTGTAAGCAATTATAGTTGGACAACTTTGGATGGATTAACTTAATCAGAATTACAATGTGTAACATGGTCACGTCACTTATAAGTACATAGTTGTTTTAAGGTAATTTCTTTATTCGATAATATGTTGTATAAGGATTACAATTTATATTAGCATATGTTTATAGTTAAATTGGCCTTTAAGCTGCATTTGAGAAGTGCAATCTAGTATGCTAACACATCTGCCTTATACTTACAATGAATATTACATGTATATCATTCATATATTTGATGCATTCTGCAACAGTGTGCATATAAAAATTGTATTATGCAAATATTGGGAAGTGTTGCCTGAGAAAATTAATAGATCGTGACGAACCTGTGTCCGATCGTATAAAACAAAAAAGTAACTAAAGATGCAAATCTATTTCCCTGTAGAATTTCGTTTCCCACGTACAAGCGAACGTTAAGATAAACGTGCAGTTTGTTAAATTCCTTCATCACATCGTCAGTCGGTGTGTCCACTTTTCCGGCATCCCATCCTATTATTCGCACGGGACAATGCATTTTCAATTCTAACTACTTAACGTTTAAGTGCAATATTGTCAAACGCAATCGTCGTATTAACGCTGAAGTTACGATGTCCCTAACAGTTTAAGGCTGTATCGTGACGCCTATAGATTCAGAAAACACTGGCATACCCACAAATGTATATGCTTATTATCATATGCTTTAGGATTTGAATGGGGTAAGTTAACAATATTTTAACTTCTGTTGCGCTAACAGCGCTTTTCTGGGAATTCAGCTGATGACCGATTATGGAGCTGTGGCTAATTTTCTATAGCGATATGCGGGTCCCTGTTGGATTTGTAGATTATTTATATTCTCACTGTGAATGGTATAAAGTGCCACATGAGAATGCTTGATTTTCGTATAGTTTTAATAAGGAAAATTCAATTAGCTCTAGAAATTATGCATACCTAGAAAAATTAGTTCTTTGTAAAATGAGCTACTTAATTGAATTTGAATTTCTTCTATTGTTTAATTTTATTTGTCCTAAGTACAAAAAATGTTGCAGAAAGCAATGCTTTTTATATTAGATGTGTACGCGACCGCCCAAAAGGTACTATTTTTTTCAAACAGTTGTCAGGGTTTCCGTAAGTTAAATTTTATTGAAGTGTTAAGTATTTGTGCAGTTATTATTATTTGAACCAGATTTTAAAGTGCCTACATTTACTCGTAATTTGTTAGATAGTATTTGCATCTACCAAAACCTCTCAATACCAGTTACAATCAAGCAATTACGTACATGCATAAAAAAGGTGGAGAAAATAACAGGAGTGAACACGGCCGGTTATTAGGCGTACGGAGGGCTCGCTCACGCCGGAGCGATTTTCGTGCGAGTCAGGAACGATTTCCTTATTACAGCGCCCGGAACGGTTCCCAGAGGTTAGTAGTCCGAGAGCCGGTTGTAGGATTGGAGACGTTATCTGATGTTTGTTTGTAGAGGCATTTATGAATTAGTTAGAGGAAGGAGAAGCGATTCTTCAAGATAAATGTACGATTTGAGTGATATGTAGAGTCAATAGCATAGCTCTCTCAAAAATAAAGAAAAGTAAGATTCTATAGTTGACGAAGCATGCCATGTGTTTTTCCAATTATATTATGTTATATCCAAATTGTACATTAATAAATAATTATAATACAAGTACATTATTATCCTACACAGGTGGATTTATTTTTCAAAAATATATATTGACTCAATTTCTAAACAGTCACAACATTTCTGATTATGCAATTAGATACAGGAAAACTATAAAGACACACATTAACGACAATATTAAAAAAATTACATTAGTCTTTATTTCTTCATAAGTGTGGGTTCGATACTCAATGCTTAGAAAAAGATTAGATACAGCACCTATTTAATATAAGAAAACATTAACAACGAATAATTCCACCTGTCTCTTAGACTACATAAAGTAGGGATCTTTGTTGCGTTCACGCAATACCAGGCTAGTTATCCTTACTTAGATGCGAGTTCAACAACACACAGAATCCTCAAAGCTTTGTGCTTGCCCTGAATTCAGCTGTAATGAGGACGAAATATCACTTTTATCTTCACACAAACGATCTTTTATCAGAACTTTATTTTGGACAATCATTCCGACTGGAGTCTTGTTGTAAAAATCCAAGAGAAATGTGTGTTCGTCTTTTGAAACTCAGATTAAAGATACTTCAATACAGATAATAAACAAGGTTTTTGTTGAGAAGTTATGCTTTTATTATATGTAGAATAGTTATGTAAAGATTTCAAGCACTACTTCTCAAAATATTTTAAATTTAAAAAATAGACCTCGTAGATTATACTTTTATTATTTATGATTTAACAATAAAACAAGGGAACTTTGTTTTCAAAGTAGTAGTTATGAAGTTAGAAATGCAACAATACAATTACAGAAACTTCGGAGCTAACTTGCTTCTGTGAAACTAGGTACATAGTTAAAATGTCTAATTGTAATTTATCACAATAGGTATTGTTCATCCTACATGCATAAAGACGAAAGTTCTAATCCATACTAATATTATAAATGCGAAAGTAACTCTGTCTGTCTGTCTGTCTGTTACTCAATCACGCCTGAACTACTGAACCAATTTGCATGAAATTTGGTATAGAGATATTTTGATACCCGAGAAAGGACATAGGATAGGTTTTATCCCGGAAATCCTACGGGAACGGGTTTTTATCTGAAAACGCGGGCGAAGTCGCGGGCGGAAAGCTAGTACATGAATATAAATGTTAATTTATACAAATCAATGATAATTAATTAAAGTGTGAAATTTATTAATGATAGAGAACATGATACACATTTCTTGTTTTCCCTTGTATTTATAATATGTATTTTGTCTCAAATGCAATAAATATAGTGACTTGTAATTTTTTGAATCGTAACAACATCCGATAGCAATTCATTTCATGATTCAATGGTAACTATGATAAATTAATTCACTACTCAATCGACAGTCGCTGCAACCATGTCTCTGACAAACTTCTTAAATATACAGATCAATAATTGGAGATCTGGCGCCAGTTTTTTATTGTGTTTAATTGTCTTTAAAAATACGTTAGTGAATTGTCAACTTACGTATATTAGCAAGCTAAACATAAATAAGGACATTTCTGAAAGTCTCTTAAACCTATACCTAACATACCTACACACATTAACTCTTAAAACAATACATAACCACATTATTCAGCCGCTTATTTTTATAACTTCTTAACATACGAAATAGAAGTAGCATTATCCAAAAGCTCCGCTCCAAAATGTACGTTAATTCATGCAATAATTGCAACTACTGTCACTCGCTATAACAAGGCGTAACGACGTCAATTTACTCTAAACGATCACTATCGTACGCGAGACACATTCTTCTGTACCCTATGCGAAAAATATACATCTCTGGAAACATAACACTCTTATATTACCCAGTCGTTTAAACTATCTCCCCAATCAAGGAATTTGTAATCTCTAAAAGCTCTACGAAGTGAACATCAATTTGTGCATATTTGCAACTCTTGCTTTCCATGACGATATGTAATCACGTCAATTTAGGCGACACTACTCACGAACATAATTATGACATAATATGAATACCCTATAGAATGACAATTATTACTCGCATCCATATACCTCTAAAAAAATAACACTCCTAGTTCTTTTAAACTGCGCGGCACCTCCTAACACACGAATCAGTAGCAGTCTCTAAAAGCTGCAAAGAGAACACAAATTTGTGCAATAATTGCAACTCTCGCTTTCCATGACGATACCTAATGACGTCAATTTACGTCTCACGGACGTGTGACATCGATGTGTCCACGTTACATTGGTTTGTACACGCAGGAGTTCCCGCGTTCACGTAAAATCAAAGTACCGAAGTAGGTGCAATGTAGCAAAAGAAGTACGTGACATGTTTGAGTAGAAATTTCATAGATGAATAGCTTGTATTTTATACGAGCATACGCAATTGAATCTGTGGCGCCTTAAGTTATTTAAAACGCAAGTACTAAAATGTGCTATTGGGTTAAAATGTAGGTAAAACAATAGAAACAAAAAACAAATATGTACTCTTCTTTCTATTGTTCGTATTTTATCTATACGTTACATCATTTTATAATCTGCTTCTTGGGAAATCAATAAACATTATCTCACAGCAACTACCTGAGATATAATTGGAAAGATTAATTACAGTTAATCTGAAGAGGTATGTAGTTAAAATTGGTTAATCAATTATTTGAAAGTAAACATCGAGTTTTAGTGAAAGTATAGAAAGGTTTTTATCTTTATCTTGAAAAGTAATGTTATTTATCAATAGGTTTCGGGAGATAATAAGTAATTTATGACTACTAATACCATGTCTATTTATACTGATTATTTTAAAATTCTTAGCATAGGTATTTCAGGTGCAGTAAAAAGTACAAAGCAGTATAACTGTAAAAAGAGCTCTACGGTACATACGCTTTAACAGCGCGGAACAAATAAATAAAAATCGGACATACCCAGATAACGCGATAATATTTCGAAAGGTTAATGTGCCCGAGGAAATAATTAGATAATATATTACACAAGCGACACTATGGTCACATTAAGTCGGCGTCAATTGATCGTAATTGACGTCAAACTTTCAGCTGTACTGTTAAAGGTGCTTACTTAACTAAAGAATTATTTTAGACACGATTATGCCCTAATGGGCTATTGCGACAACTGAAAACTTTTAAGGCATAAACCACGGCTTAATTTGCGTATTGATTTGAATGGATTATATTCCATTCTAATTTATTAAATTAGCTCACACCCAAATGTATATAGTACTATTATAAATCTGAAAAGTATATAGGTATGTTAGTACCTTACTCTAAAATTGATAAACAAACTTGTATTAAGCATTACCATGTAAAATATAATAGTGTCCAATTAGTAGTGTAATAAAACATCTCAAAACACGTAAAAATCAATGATTACTACAACTACTACTTAATAAAATCATTATTTATTAGCATTTTTTTTTTATTCTAGATAGGGAAGCGCTTCACCACAATCTCGCCTGATGTAAAGCTACGATGTGGTCTAAGATGGTACGCGCTTCCCTAGTAGGTACCGGTTCACTCTTCGCTTGAAGAACCCCCCATACTGTACTCGTCGGGGAACACAGATTCAGGAAGCGCGTTCCAGTCCCTCGCGGTTCGGATGAAGAATGTGGAATCGAACCGCTTAGTCCGGGTACATGGAACGTCCACCATATGGCGATGCCTAGAATCTGTGCGCCTCGACGATCGATGGAGCATGAGCACATGCTCATGGTAACATTACCAACTACACTAAAGCATGCTACGTTAAAATTATCTATTAACTGCCAACCATCAAAGTTTTCAAAGAACAGTGTTCTGGCTAGATTAATTCGCAAACTGTCGGAGTACTCTCATGGTCGCAAATTACAAAGTTTCACCTCAACTAATGGTGTCGAAGTGGATCGGCAACGCATCCGCGATAGTTTTGCATTTAACTTCACTTGTAGATAATTACATTATGGTATCATGGTTTTCAACTGCATATAACTTGCTACCTACACCAAACTGAGAATAAGAACGTCATTAATTTTTCGTTATAATATATAAACTAAATAAACACTTACTAATTGTTGACAATGAATTAGAAAGCTTTTTGATTATCGAAATATTGGATAAGTTTTTCTTAATAATTTGAAAAACAATCTAATCTACTTTAGATTAATGAAAGGTTGCTTTATTGTAAATAATCTCAATAAAATACAATACGTGGGCATACGGGGGGAAATAATATATTAGGTACGATAAAGAGCACATTGCAGCAAAACTACTTAGCTTACCTACGCCGGGATTAGATAAGATTTCATTGCTAGCATCAATCCCGAAACTCCCTCATA